>NW_028181316.1:0-130000 GCF_964211825.1 Aythya ferina | reverse complement strand
CTAAATGTACAATCCACTCCCAACCACCAGAAAACCCAATGGAAACCCAAAAAAAAACCAAACGGAGACCTCAAAACACGTCAAAAACACCCCAAAAAAGAATGGGATAACCCCCCAAAAGGAAAGAAAACCCGCAAAAAATAGATCCACCCCAAAAACAGCCTAAACCTACCTGAAGTTCTCCAAAACCCACAATTTACACTTTTCCACCACCATGACAACAGAAAACCCAACGAAACCCAACAGAGACCCCAAAACATGTCAAAAACACCCCAAAAAAGAACGGGATCACCCCCAAAACTGGAAGAAAATTCCCCCCCCAAAAATTTACAATTTTCACCATGATGACCAACATGAACCAAACGAAAACCCAAAAGGAGACACCAAAACACGTCAAAAACACCCCAAAAAAGAAAGGGATCACCCATAAACTGGAAGAAAATCCCCAAAAAGCACAGATCCAATCCCAAAACCAGCCTAAACCTACCTGATGTTCTCCAAAACCCACAAATTTACCCTTTTCCACCATGATGACCATGGAAAACCCAACGAAACCCAATGGAGACAAAAAACATGTCAAAAAAAAAAAAAAACAAAAAAGAACAGGATCTCCCCAAAAAAGAGAAGAAAACCCCAAATGCCATAGATCCACCCCAAAAGTCCCCCTAAGCCTACCTGATGTTCTCCAAAACCCACAATTTACCCTTTTTCACAATGATGACCAACGAGAACCCAACAAAACCCAACGGACAACCCCAAAACACGTCAAAAACACCCCAAAAAAGAACAGGATCACCCCAAAAAACAAGAAAACCCCAAATACCATGAATCCACCCCAAAAGTCCCCCTAAACCTACCTGAAGTTCTCCAAAACCCACAATTTACCCTTTTCCACCAAGATGCCAACAGAAAACCCAACGAAACCCAACAGAGACATCAAAACATGTCAAAAACACCCCAAAAAAGAACGGGATAACCCCCAAAACTGGAAGAAAATCCCCAAAAAGCATGGATCCAATCCCAAAACCACCCTAAACCTACCTGATCTTCTCCAAATCCCAAAGTCCACTCCCAACCACCATAAAACCCATTAGGAACTCAACAAAACGCAACAGAAACCCCAAAACACCTCAAAAACACCCCAAAAGCAAACCGGATCAGAAGAAAATACGTGATTTAACCCCAAGAAAACCCTTAAACCTACCTGATCTTCTCCAAATCCCAAAATCCACTCCCACCCACCATAAAACCCATTAGGAACTCAACAAAACGCAACGGAAACCCCAAAACACGTCAAAAACACCCCAAAAAAGAACTGAATCAGAAGAATAAAAAAAACAAAACTATGCATTTCCCTCCCAAATCACCCTAAACTCACCTGATCTTCTTCAAAACCCACAATCCACTCCCATTTAGCTTAACGACCAACGAGAACCCAACAAAACCCAACGGAGACCCCAAAAACGTCAAAAACACCCCAAAAAAGAACTGGTTCAACCCCAACAACGAAAGAAAACCCCAAAAGCCATAGACCACACAAAAAATCCCCCTAAACCAACCTGAAGTTCTCCAAAACCCACAATTTACACTTTTCCACAATGACCATGGAAAACCCAATGAAACCCAAAGGAGACCACAAAACACGTCAAAAAAAAAAAAAAAAAAAAAAAAAAAAAAAAAAAGAAAGGGATCACCCCCAAAATTGGAAGAAAATCCTTCAAAATCATAGATCCACCCCAAAACCACCCTAAACCTACCTGATGATCTCCAAAACCCACAATTTACAATTTTCCAACATGATGACCATGGAAAACCCAACGAAACCCAACGGAGACCCCAAAAGAAGTCAAAAACACCCCAAACAAGAACGGGATAAACCCTAAAAACGAAAGAAAACCCCAAAAGCCATAGATCCACACCAAAAGTCCCCCTAAACCTACCTGATGTTCTCCAAAAGCCACAATTTACACGTTTTCACCAGGATGACCAACATGAACCAAACGAAAACCCAAAAGGAGACACCAAAAGACGTCAAAAACACCCCAAAAATAAAGGGATCACCCATAAACTGGAAGAAAATCCCCAAAAAGCACGGATCCAATCCCAAAACCACCCTAAACCTACCTGATGTTCTCCAAAACCCACAATTTACCATTTTCCACCACGATGACCAACGAGTACACAACAAAACCCAACGGAGACCCCCAAGCACCTCAAAAACTTCCCAAAAAAGAACGGGACCACCCCAAGAAACAGAAGAAAACACCAAAAAACATGACTCTGCCCCAAAAGTCCCCGTAAACCTACCTGATGTTCTCCAAAAGCCACAATTTACACTTTTTCACCATGATGACCAACAAGAACCCAACTAAAACCCAACGGAGACCCCAAAACACGTCATAAACACCCCAAAAAAGAACAGGATCACCCAAAAAAAAACAGAAGAAAAGACCAAATACAATGAATCCACCCCAAAATTCCCCTAAACCTACCTGAAGTTCTCCAAAACCCACAATTTACAATTTTCCACCACCATGACCACGGAAAACCCAAGGAATACCAACGGAGACACCAAAACACGTCAAAAACACCCCAAAAAAGAAAGGGATCACCCCCCAAAACGAAAGAAAATCCCCCAAAACCATAGGTCCAATCCCAAAACCAACCTAAACCTACCTGATGTTCTCCAAAACCAGCAATTTACCCTTTTCCACCATGATGACCACGGAAAACGCAACGAAACCCAATGGAGACCCCAAAACACGTCAAAAACACCCCCAAAATGAATTGGATCACCCCCCCCCCCCCAAAAAAAAAAAAAACAGAAGAAAACCCCATATATCATGAATCCACCCCAAAAGTCCCCCTAAACCTACCTGATGTTCTCCAAAACCCACAATTTACACTTTTCCACCATGATGACAACGGAAAACCCAACGAAACCCAACAAAGAACCGAAAACACGTCAGAAACACCCCAAAAATGAATTCGATCACCCCAAAGCTGGAACAAAATCCCCCAAAACCATAGATCCACCCCAAAAAACACCCTAAATCTACCTGATGTTCTCCAAAACCCACAATTTACACTTTTCCACCATGATGACCACGGAAAACCCAACGAAACCCAACGGAGACCACAAAACACGTCAAAAACACGCCGAAAACCAACTGGATTACTAGAAAAAACAGAAGAAAACCATAAAAACCATGAATCTCCCCAAAAGTCCTCATAAACCTACCTGATGTTCTCCAAAACCCACAATTTACACTTTTCCACCATGATGACCACGGAAAACCCAACAGAGAACCCAAAACACGTCAAAAACACCCCAAACAAGAACAGGATCACCCCCAAAACCAAAGAAAACCCCAAAAAGCACGGATCCAATCCCAAAACCACTCTAAACGTACCTGATGTTCTCCAAATCCAAATGTCCACTCCCAACCACCATAAAACCCATTAGGAACTCAACGAAACCCAACGGAAACCCCAAAACACGTCAAAAACACCCCAAAAAAGAACTGAATCAGAAGAAAAAACACCAAAAACTATGAATTTCCCCACAAAACCACCCTAAACTCACCTGATCTTCTTCAAAACCCACAATCCACTCCCATTTCCCTTAAGGACCAACGAGAATCCAACTAAAACCCAACGGAAACCCCAAAACACGTCAAAAACACCCCAAACAAGAACAGGATAACCCCTAAAAAAGAAAGAAAACCCCAAAAAAACATAGATCCACCCCAAAACCACCCTAAACCTACCTGATGTTCTCCAAATCCCAAAGTCCACTCCCAACAAACTTAAAACACAATAGGAAATCAACGAAACGCAACGGAAACCCCAAAACACGTCAAAAACACCACAAAAAAAAGCGGGATCACCCCCAAAACCGAAAGAAAACCCTAAAAGCCGTTGATCCACCCCAAAAGTCCCCCTAAACCTACCTGATGTTCTCCAATACCCACAATTTACCCGTTTTCACCATGATGAACAACAAGAACCCAACAAAAACCAACGGAGACCCCAAAACACATCAAAAACACCCCAAAAAATAACTGAATCAGAAGAAAAAACACCAAAAACTATGAATTTCCCCACAAAACCACCCTAAACTCACCTGATCTTCTTCAAAACCCACAATCCACTCCCATTTCCTTTAAGGACCAACGAGAATCCAACTAAAACCCAACGGAGACCCCAAAACAAGTCAAAAACACCCCAAACAAGAACGGAATCACCCCCAAAACTGGAAGAAAATCCCCAAAAAACATAGATCCACCCCAAAACGACACTAAACCTACCTGATGTTCTCCAAAACACGCAATTTACACTTTTCCAACATGATGAAAAACAAGAACCCAACAAAACCCAATGGAGACCCCAAAACATGTCAAAAACACCCCAAAAATGAATTGGATAACCCCCCCCCAAAAAAACAGAAGAAAACCCCAAATACCATGAATCCACCCCAAAAGTCCCCCTAAACCTACCTGAAGTTCTCCAAAACCCACAATTTACCCTTTTCCACCAAGATGCCAACAGAAAACCCAACGAAACCCAACAGAGACATCAAAACATGTCAAAAACACCCCAAAAAAGAACGGGATAACCCCCAAAACTGGAAGAAAATCCCCAAAAAGCATGGATCCAATTCCAAAACCACCCTAAACCTACCTGATCTTCTCCAAATCCCAAAGTCCACTCCCAACCACCATAAAACCCATTAGGAACTCAACAAAATGCAACAGAAACCCCAAAACACCTCAAAAACACCCCAAAAGCAAACTGGATCAGAAGAAAATACGTGATTTAACCCCAAGAAAACCCTTAAACCTACCTGATCTTCTCCAAATCCCAAAATCCACTCCCACCCACCATAAAACCCATTAGGAACTCAACAAAACGCAACGGAAACCCCAAAACACGTCAAAAACACCCCAAAAAAGAACTGGATCAGAAGGAAAAAAAAAACAAAACTATGCATTTCCCTCCCAAATCACCCTAAACTTACCCGATCTTCTTCAAAACCCACAATCCACTCCCATTTAGCTTAACGACCAACGAGAACCCAACAAAACCCAACGGAGACCCCAAAAACGTCAAAAACACCCCAAAAAAGAACTGGTTCAACCCCAACAACGAAAGAAAACCCCAAAAGCCATAGATCCACACCAAAAATCCCCCTAAACCAACCTGAAGTTCTCCAAAACCCACAATTTACACTTTTCCACATTGATGACCATGGAAAACCCAACGAAACCCAACGGAGACCACAAAACACGTCAAAAAAAAAAAAAAAAAAAAAAAAAAAAGAAAGGGATCACCCCCAAAATTGGAAGAAAATCCTTCAAAATCATAGATCCACCCCAAAACCACCCTAAACCTACCTGATGATCTCCAAAACCCACAATTTACAATTTTCCAACATGATGACCATGGAAAACCCAACGAAACCCAACGGAGACCCCAAAAGAAGTCAAAAACACCCCAAACAAGAACGGGATAAACCCTAAAAACGAAAGAAAACCCCAAAAGCCATAGATCCACACCAAAAGTCCCCCTAAACCTACCTGATGTTCTCCAAAACCCACAATTTACACTTTTCCACCATGATGACCACGGAAAACCCAACAGAGAACCCAAAACACGTCAAAAACACCCCAAACAAGAACAGGATCACCCCCAAAACCAAAGAAAACCCCAAAAAGCACGGATCCAATCCCAAAACCACTCTAAACGTACCTGATGTTCTCCAAATCCAAATGTCCACTCCCAACCACCATAAAACCCATTAGGAACTCAACGAAACCCAACGGAAACCCCAAAACACGTCAAAAACACCCCAAAAAAGAACTGAATCAGAAGAAAAAACACCAAAAACTATGAATTTCCCCACAAAACCACCCTAAACTCACCTGATCTTCTTCAAAACCCACAATCCACTCCCATTTCCCTTAAGGACCAACGAGAATCCAACTAAAACCCAACGGAGACCCCAAAACAAGTCAAAAACACCCCAAACACGAACGGAATCACCCCCAAAACTGGAAGAAAATCCCCAAAAAACATAGATCCACCCCAAAACGACACTAAACCTACCTGATCTTCTCCAAAACACGCAAGTTAAACTTTTCCAACATGATGAAAAACAAGAACCCAACAAAACCCAACAGAGACCCCAAAACATGTCAAAAACACCCCAAAAAAGAACGGGATCACCCCCAACACTGGAAGAAAATTCCCCCCCCAAAAATTTACAATTTTCACCATGATGACCAACATGAACCAAACGAAAACCCAAAAGGAGACACCAAAACACGTCAAACACACCCCAAAAAAGAAAGGGATCACCCATAAACTGGAAGAAAATCCCCAAAAAGCACAGATCCAATCCCAAAACCAGCCTAAACCTACCTGATGTTCTCCAAAACCCACAAATTTACCCTTTTCCACCATGATGACCATGGAAAACCCAACGAAACCCAATGGAGACAAAAAACATGTCAAAAAAAAAAAAAAAAAAAAAGAACAGGATCTACCCAAAAAAGAGAAAAAACCCCAAATGCCATAGATCCACCCCAAAAGTCCCCCTAAGCCTACCTGATGTTCTCCAAAACCCACAATTTACCCTTTTTCACAATGATGACCAACGAGAACCCAACAAAACACAACGGACAACCCCAAAACACGTCAAAAACACCCCAAAAAAGAACAGGATCACCCCAAAAAACAGAAGAAAACCCCAAATACCATGAATCCACCCCAAAAGTCCCCCTAAACCTACCTGAAGTTCTCCAAAACCCACAATTTACCCTTTTCCACCAAGATGCCAACAGAAAACCCAACGAAACCCAACAGAGACATCAAAACATGTCAAAAACACCCCAAAAAAGAACGGGATAACCCCCAAAACTGGAAGAAAATCCCCAAAAAGCATGGATCCAATTCCAAAACCACCCTAAACCTACCTGATCTTCTCCAAAACCCACAATTTACCATTTTCCACCACGATGACCAACGAGTACACAACAAAACCCAACGGAGACCCCCAAACACCTCAAAAACTTCCCAAAAAAGAACGGGACCACCCCAAGAAACAGAAGAAAACACCAAAAAACATGACTCTGCCCCAAAAGTCCCCGTAAACCTACCTGATGTTCTCCAAAAGCCACAATTTACACTTTTTCACCATGATGACCAACAAGAACCCAACTAAAACCCAACGGAGACCCCAAAACACATCAAAAACACCCCAAAAAAGAACAGGATCACCCCAAAAAACAGAAGAAAACCCCAAATACCATGAATCCACCCCAAAAGTCCCCCTAAACCTACCTGAAGTTCTCCAAAACCCACAATTTACCCTTTTCCACCAAGATGCCAACAGAAAACCCAACGAAACCCAACAGAGACATCAAAACATGTCAAAAACACCCCAAAAAAGAACGGGATAACCCCCAAAACTGGAAGAAAATCCCCAAAAAGCATGGATCCAATCCCAAAACCACCCTAAACCTACCTGATCTTCTCCAAATCCCAAAGTCCACTCCCAACCACCATAAAACCCATTAGGAACTCAACAAAATGCAACAGAAACCCCAAAACACCTCAAAAACACCCCAAAAGCAAACCGGATCAGAAGAAAATACGTGATTTAACCCCAAGAAAACCCTTAAACCTACCTGATCTTCTCCAAATCCCAAAATCCACTCCCACCCACCATAAAACCCATTAGGAACTCAACAAAACGCAACGGAAACCCCAAAACACGTCAAAAACACCCCAAAAAAGAACTGGATCAGAAGGAAAAAAAAAACAAAACTATGCATTTCCCTCCCAAATCACCCTAAACTTACCCGATCTTCTTCAAAACCCACAATCCACTCCCATTTAGCTTAACGACCAACGAGAACCCAACAAAACCCAACGGAGACCCCAAAAACGTCAAAAACACCCCAAAAAAGAACTGGTTCAACCCCAACAACGAAAGAAAACCCCAAAAGCCATAGATCCACACCAAAAATCCCCCTAAACCAACCTGAAGTTCTCCAAAACCCACAATTTACACTTTTCCACATTGATGACCATGGAAAACCCAACGAAACCCAATGGAGACCACAAAACACGTCAAAAAAAAAAAAAAAAAAAAAAAAAAAAAGAAAGGGATCACCCCCAAAATTGGAAGAAAATCCTTCAAAATCATAGATCCACCCCAAAACCACCCTAAACCTACCTGATGATCTCCAAAACCCACAATTTACAATTTTCCAACATGATGACCATGGAAAACCCAACGAAACCCAACGGAGACCCCAAAAGAAGTCAAAAACACCCCAAACAAGAACGGGATAAACCCTAAAAACGAAAGAAAACCCCAAAAGCCATAGATCCACACCAAAAGTCCCCCTAAACCTACCTGATGTTCTCCAAAACCCACAATTTACACTTTTCCACCATGATGACCACGGAAAACCCAACAGAGAACCCAAAACACGTCAAAAACACCCCAAACAAGAACAGGATCACCCCCAAAACCAAAGAAAACCCCAAAAAGCACGGATCCAATCCCAAAACCACTCTAAACGTACCTGATGTTCTCCAAATCCAAATGTCCACTCCCAACCACCAGAAAACCCATTAGGAACTCAACGAAACCCAACGGAAACCCCAAAACACGTCAAAAACACCCCAAAAAAGAACTGAATCAGAAGAAAAAACACCAAAAACTATGAATTTCCCCACAAAACCACCCTAAACTCACCTGATCTTCTTCAAAACCCACAATCCACTCCCATTTCCCTTAAGGACCAACGAGAATCCAACTAAAACCCAACGGAGACCCCAAAACAAGTCAAAAACACCCCAAACAAGAACGGAATCACCCCCAAAACTGGAAGAAAATCCCCAAAAAACATAGATCCACCCCAAAACGACACTAAACCTACCTGATCTTCTCCAAAACACGCAAGTTAAACTTTTCCAACATGATGAAAAACAAGAACCCAACAAAACCCAACAGAGACCCCAAAACATGTCAAAAACACCCCAAAAAAGAACGGGATCACCCCCAACACTGGAAGAAAATTCCCCCCCAAAAAATTTACAATTTTCACCATGATGACCAACATGAACCAAACGAAAACCCAAAAGGAGACACCAAAACACGTCAAAAACACCCCAAAAAAGAAAGGGATCACCCATAAACTGGAAGAAAATCCCCCAAAAGCACAGATCCAATCCCAAAACCAGCCTAAACCTACCTGATGTTCTCCAAAACCCACAAATTTACCCTTTTCCACCATGATGACCATGGAAAACCCAACGAAACCCAATGGAGACAAAAAACATGTCAAAAAAAAAAAAAAAAAAAAGAACAGGATCTCCCCAAAAAAGAGAAGAAAACCCCAAATGCCATAGATCCACCCCAAAAGTCCCCCTAAGCCTACCTGATGTTCTCCAAAACCCACAATTTACCCTTTTTCACAATGATGACCAACGAGAACCCAACAAAACCCAACGGACAACCCCAAAACACGTCAAAAACACCCCAAAAAAGAACAGGATCACCCCAAAAAACAGAAGAAAACCCCAAATACCATGAATCCACCCCAAAAGTCCCCCTAAACCTACCTGAAGTTCTCCAAAACCCACAATTTACCCTTTTCCACCAAGATGCCAACAGAAAACCCAACGAAACCCAACAGAGACATCAAAACATGTCAAAAACACCCCAAAAAAGAATGGGATAACCCCCAAAACTGGAAGAAAATCCCCAAAAAGCATGGATCCAATTCCAAAACCACCCTAAACCTACCTGATCTTCTCCAAATCCCAAAGTCCACTCCCAACCACCATAAAACCCATTAGGAACTCAACAAAATGCAACAGAAACCCCAAAACACCTCAAAAACACCCCAAAAGCAAACCGGATCAGAAGAAAATACGTGATTTAACCCCAAGAAAACCCTTAAACCTACCTGATCTTCTCCAAATCCCAAAATCCACTCCCACCCACCATAAAACCCATTAGGAACTCAACAAAACGCAACGGAAACCCCAAAACACGTCAAAAACAC
This sequence comes from Aythya ferina, assembly GCF_964211825.1. NCBI lineage: Eukaryota > Metazoa > Chordata > Aves > Anseriformes > Anatidae > Aythya > Aythya ferina. The sequence goes on along the minus strand of NW_028181316.1, from coordinate 119,915 downwards.
CCCAAAAAAGAACTGGATCAGAAGGAAAAAAAAACCAAAACTATGCATTTCCCTCCCAAATCACCCTAAACTTACCTGATCTTCTTCAAAACCCACAATCCACTCCCATTTAGCTTAACGACCAACGAGAACCCAACAAAACCCAACGGAGACCCCAAAAACGTCAAAAACACCCCAAAAAAGAACTGGTTCAACCCCAACAACGAAAGAAAACCCCAAAAGCCATAGATCCACACCAAAAATCCCCCTAAACCAACCTGAAGTTCTCCAAAACCCACAGTTTACACTTTTCCACATTGATGACCATGGAAAACCCAACGAAACCCAACGGAGACCACAAAACACGTCAAAAAAAAAAAAAAAAAAAAAAAAGAAAGGGATCACCCCCAAAATTGGAAGAAAATCCTTCAAAATCATAGATCCACCCCAAAACCACCCTAAACCTACCTGATGATCTCCAAAACCCACAATTTACAATTTTCCACATTGATGACCATGGAAAACCCAACGAAACCCAACGGAGACCCCAAAAGAAGTCAAAAACACCCCAAACAAGAACGGGATAAACCCTAAAAACGAAAGAAAACCCCAAAAGCCATAGATCCACACCAAAAGTCCCCCTAAACCTACCTGATGTTCTCCAAAACCCACAATTTACACTTTTCCACCATGATGACCACGGAAAACCCAACAGAGAACCCAAAACACGTCAAAAACACCCCAAACAAGAACAGGATCACCCCCAAAACCAAAGAAAACCCCAAAAAGCACGGATCCAATCCCAAAACCACTCTAAACGTACCTGATGTTCTCCAAATCCAAATGTCCACTCCCAACCACCAGAAAACCCATTAGGAACTCAACGAAACCCAACGGAAACCCCAAAACACCTCAAAAACACCCCAAAAAAGAACTGAATCAGAAGAAAAAACACCAAAAACTATGAATTTCCCCACAAAACCACCCTAAACTCACCTGATCTTCTTCAAAACCCACAATCCACTCCCATTTCCCTTAAGGACCAACGAGAATCCAACTAAAACCCAACGGAGACCCCAAAACAAGTCAAAAACACCCCAAACACGAACGGAATCACCCCCAAAACTGGAAGAAAATCCCCAAAAAACATAGATCCACCCCAAAACGACACTAAACCTACCTGATCTTCTCCAAAACACGCAAGTTAAACTTTTCCAACATGATGAAAAACAAGAACCCAACAAAACCCAACAGAGACCCCAAAACATGTCAAAAACACCCCAAAAAAGAACGGGATCACCCCCAACACTGGAAGAAAATTCCCCCCCCAAAAATTTACAATTTTCACCATGATGACCAACATGAACCAAACGAAAACCCAAAAGGAGACACCAAAACACGTCAAAAACACCCCAAAAAAGAAAGGGATCACACATAAACTGGAAGAAAATCCCCAAAAAGCACAGATCCAATCCCAAAACCAGCCTAAACCTACCTGATGTTCTCCAAAACCCACAAATTTACCCTTTTCCACCATGATGACCATGGAAAACCCAACGAAACCCAATGGAGACAAAAAACATGTCAAAAAAAAAAAAAAACAAAAAAGAACAGGATCTCCCCAAAAAAGAGAAGAAAACCCCAAATGCCATAGATCCACCCCAAAAGTCCCCCTAAGCCTACCTGATGTTCTCCAAAACCCACAATTTACCCTTTTTCACAATGATGACCAACGAGAACCCAACAAAACACAACGGACAACCCCAAAACACGTCAAAAACACCCCAAAAAAGAACAGGATCACCCCAAAAAACAGAAGAAAACCCCAAATACCATGAATCCACCCCAAAAGTCCCCCTAAACCTACCTGAAGTTCTCCAAAACCCACAATTTACCCTTTTCCACCAAGATGCCAACAGAAAACCCAACGAAACCCAACAGAGACATCAAAACATGTCAAAAACACCCCAAAAAAGAACGGGATAACCCCCAAAACTGGAAGAAAATCCCCAAAAAGCATGGATCCAATTCCAAAACCACCCTAAACCTACCTGATCTTCTCCAAATCCCAAAGTCCACTCCCAACCACCATAAAACCCATTAGGAACTCAACAAAATGCAACAGAAACCCCAAAACACCTCAAAAACACCCCAAAAGCAAACCGGATCAGAAGAAAATACGTGATTTAACCCCAAGAAAACCCTTAAACCTACCTGATCTTCTCCAAATCCCAAAATCCACTCCCACCCACCATAAAACCCATTAGGAACTCAACAAAACGCAACGGAAACCCCAAAACACCTCAAAAACACCCCAAAAAAGAACTGGATCAGAAGGAAAAAAAAACCAAAACTATGCATTTCCCTCCCAAATCACCCTAAACTTACCTGATCTTCTTCAAAACCCACAATCCACTCCCATTTAGCTTAACGACCAACGAGAACCCAACAAAACCCAACGGAGACCCCAAAAACGTCAAAAACACCCCAAAAAAGAACTGGTTCAACCCCAACAACGAAAGAAAACCCCAAAAGCCATAGATCCACACCAAAAATCCCCCTAAACCAACCTGAAGTTCTCCAAAACCCACAGTTTACACTTTTCCACATTGATGACCATGGAAAACCCAACGAAACCCAACGGAGACCACAAAACACGTCAAAAAAAAAAAAAAAAAAAAAAAAAAAGAAAGGGATCACCCCCAAAATTGGAAGAAAATCCTTCAAAATCATAGATCCACCCCAAAACCACCCTAAACCTACCTGATGATCTCCAAAACCCACAATTTACAATTTTCCAACATGATGACCATGGAAAACCCAACGAAACCCAACGGAGACCCCAAAAGAAGTCAAAAACACCCCAAACAAGAACGGGATAAACCCTAAAAACGAAAGAAAACCCCAAAAGCCATAGATCCACACCAAAAGTCCCCCTAAACCTACCTGATGTTCTCCAAAACCCACAATTTACACTTTTCCACCATGATGACCACGGAAAACCCAACAGAGAACCCAAAACACGTCAAAAACACCCCAAACAAGAACAGGATCACCCCCAAAACCAAAGAAAACCCCAAAAAGCACGGATCCAATCCCAAAACCACTCTAAACGTACCTGATGTTCTCCAAATCCAAATGTCCACTCCCAACCACCAGAAAACCCATTAGGAACTCAACGAAACCCAACGGAAACCCCAAAACACGTCAAAAACACCCCAAAAAAGAACTGAATCAGAAGAAAAAACACCAAAAACTATGAATTTCCCCACAAAACCACCCTAAACTCACCTGATCTTCTTCAAAACCCACAATCCACTCCCATTTCCCTTAAGGACCAACGAGAATCCAACTAAAACCCAACGGAGACCCCAAAACAAGTCAAAAACACCCCAAACACGAACGGAATCACCCCCAAAACTGGAAGAAAATCCCCAAAAAACATAGATCCACCCCAAAACGACACTAAACCTACCTGATCTTCTCCAAAACACGCAAGTTAAACTTTTCCAACATGATGAAAAACAAGAACCCAACAAAACCCAACAGAGACCCCAAAACATGTCAAAAACACCCCAAAAAAGAACGGGATCACCCCCAACACTGGAAGAAAATTCCCCCCCCAAAAATTTACAATTTTCACCATGATGACCAACATGAACCAAACGAAAACCCAAAAGGAGACACCAAAACACGTCAAAAACACCCCAAAAAAGAAAGGGATCACCCATAAACTGGAAGAAAATCCCCAAAAAGCACAGATCCAATCCCAAAACCAGCCTAAACCTACCTGATGTTCTCCAAAACCCACAAATTTACCCTTTTCCACCATGATGACCATGGAAAACCCAACGAAACCCAATGGAGACAAAAAACATGTCAAAAAAAAAAAAAAAAAAAAAAGAACAGGATCTCCCCAAAAAAGAGAAGAAAACCCCAAATGCCATAGATCCACCCCAAAAGTCCCCCTAAGCCTACCTGATGTTCTCCAAAACCCACAATTTACCCTTTTTCACAATGATGACCAACGAGAACCCAACAAAACACAACGGACAACCCCAAAACACGTCAAAAACACCCCAAAAAAGAACAGGATCACCCCAAAAAACAGAAGAAAACCCCAAATACCATGAATCCACCCCAAAAGTCCCCCTAAACCTACCTGAAGTTCTCCAAAACCCACAATTTACCCTTTTCCACCAAGATGCCAACAGAAAACCCAACGAAACCCAACAGAGACATCAAAACATGTCAAAAACACCCCAAAAAAGAACGGGATAACCCCCAAAACTGGAAGAAAATCCCCAAAAAGCATGGATCCAATTCCAAAACCACCCTAAACCTACCTGATCTTCTCCAAAACCCACAATTTACCATTTTCCACCACGATGACCAACGAGTACACAACAAAACCCAACGGAGACCCCCAAACACCTCAAAAACTTCCCAAAAAAGAACGGGACCACCCCAAGAAACAGAAGAAAACACCAAAAAACATGACTCTGCCCCAAAAGTCCCCGTAAACCTACCTGATGTTCTCCAAAAGCCACAATTTACACTTTTTCACCATGATGACCAACAAGAACCCAACTAAAACCCAACGGAGACCCCAAAACACATCAAAAACACCCCAAAAAAGAACAGGATCACCCCAAAAAACAGAAGAAAACCCCAAATACCATGAATCCACCCCAAAAGTCCCCCTAAACCTACCTGAAGTTCTCCAAAACCCACAATTTACCCTTTTCCACCAAGATGCCAACAGAAAACCCAACGAAACCCAACAGAGACATCAAAACATGTCAAAAACACCCCAAAAAAGAACGGGATAACCCCCAAAACTGGAAGAAAATCCCCAAAAAGCATGGATCCAATTCCAAAACCACCCTAAACCTACCTGATCTTCTCCAAATCCCAAAGTCCACTCCCAACCACCATAAAACCCATTAGGAACTCAACAAAATGCAACAGAAACCCCAAAACACCTCAAAAACACCCCAAAAGCAAACCGGATCAGAAGAAAATACGTGATTTAACCCCAAGAAAACCCTTAAACCTACCTGATCTTCTCCAAATCCCAAAATCCACTCCCACCCACCATAAAACCCATTAGGAACTCAACAAAACGCAACGGAAACCCCAAAACACGTCAAAAACACCCCAAAAAAGAACTGGATCAGAAGGAAAAAAAAACCAAAACTATGCATTTCCCTCCCAAATCACCCTAAACTTACCTGATCTTCTTCAAAACCCACAATCCACTCCCATTTAGCTTAACGACCAACGAGAACCCAACAAAACCCAACGGAGACCCCAAAAACGTCAAAAACACCCCAAAAAAGAACTGGTTCAACCCCAACAACGAAAGAAAACCCCAAAAGCCATAGATCCACACCAAAAATCCCCCTAAACCAACCTGAAGTTCTCCAAAACCCACAATTTACACTTTTCCACATTGATGACCATGGAAAACCCAACGAAACCCAACGGAGACCACAAAACACGTCAAAAAAAAAAAAAAAAAAAAAAAAGAAAGGGATCACCCCCAAAATTGGAAGAAAATCCTTCAAAATCATAGATCCACCCCAAAACCACCCTAAACCTACCTGATGATCTCCAAAACCCACAATTTACAATTTTCCACATTGATGACCATGGAAAACCCAACGAAACCCAACGGAGACCCCAAAAGAAGTCAAAAACACCCCAAACAAGAACGGGATAAACCCTAAAAACGAAAGAAAACCCCAAAAGCCATAGATCCACACCAAAAGTCCCCCTAAACCTACCTGATGTTCTCCAAAACCCACAATTTACACTTTTCCACCATGATGACCACGGAAAACCCAACAGAGAACCCAAAACACGTCAAAAACACCCCAAACAAGAACAGGATCACCCCCAAAACCAAAGAAAACCCCAAAAAGCACGGATCCAATCCCAAAACCACTCTAAACGTACCTGATGTTCTCCAAATCCAAATGTCCACTCCCAACCACCAGAAAACCCATTAGGAACTCAACGAAACCCAACGGAAACCCCAAAACACCTCAAAAACACCCCAAAAAAGAACTGAATCAGAAGAAAAAACACCAAAAACTATGAATTTCCCCACAAAACCACCCTAAACTCACCTGATCTTCTTCAAAACCCACAATCCACTCCCATTTCCCTTAAGGACCAACGAGAATCCAACTAAAACCCAACGGAGACCCCAAAACAAGTCAAAAACACCCCAAACACGAACGGAATCACCCCCAAAACTGGAAGAAAATCCCCAAAAAACATAGATCCACCCCAAAACGACACTAAACCTACCTGATCTTCTCCAAAACACGCAAGTTAAACTTTTCCAACATGATGAAAAACAAGAACCCAACAAAACCCAACAGAGACCCCAAAACATGTCAAAAACACCCCAAAAAAGAACGGGATCACCCCCAAAACTGGAAGAAAATTCCCCCCCAAAAAATTTACAATTTTCACCATGATGACCAACATGAACCAAACGAAAACCCAAAAGGAGACACCAAAACACGTCAAAAACACCCCAAAAAAGAAAGGGATCACCCATAAACTGGAAGAAAATCCCCAAAAAGCACAGATCCAATCCCAAAACCAGCCTAAACCTACCTGATGTTCTCCAAAACCCACAAATTTACCCTTTTCCACCATGATGACCATGGAAAACCCAACGAAACCCAATGGAGACAAAAAACATGTCAAAAAAAAAAAAAAAAAAAAAACAAAAACAAAAACAAAAAAGAACAGGATCTCCCCAAAAAAGAGAAGAAAACCCCAAATGCCATAGATCCACCCCAAAAGTCCCCCTAAGCCTACCTGATGTTCTCCAAAACCCACGATTTACCCTTTTTCACAATGATGACCAACGAGAACCCAACAAAACCCAACGGACAACCCCAAAACACGTCAAAAACACCCCAAAAAAGAACAGGATCACCCCAAAAAACAGAAGAAAACCCCAAATACCATGAATCCACCCCAAAAGTCCCCCTAAACCTACCTGAAGTTCTCCAAAACCCACAATTTACCCTTTTCCACCAAGATGCCAACAGAAAACCCAACGAAACCCAACAGAGACATCAAAACATGTCAAAAACACCCCAAAAAAGAACGGGATAACCCCCAAAACTGGAAGAAAATCCCCAAAAAGCATGGATCCAATTCCAAAACCACCCTAAACCTACCTGATCTTCTCCAAATCCCAAAGTCCACTCCCAGCCACCATAAAACCCATTAGGAACTCAACAAAATGCAACAGAAACCCCAAAACACCTCAAAAACACCCCAAAAGCAAACCGGTTCAGAAGAAAATACGTGATTTAACCCCAAGAAAACCCTTAAACCTACCTGATCTTCTCCAAATCCCAAAATCCACTCCCACCCACCATAAAACCCATTAGGAACTCAACAAAACGCAACGGAAACCCCAAAACACGTCAAAAACACCCCAAAAAAGAACTGGATCAGAAGGAAAAAAAAAACAAAACTATGCATTTCCCTCCCAAATCACCCTAAACTTACCTGATCTTCTTCAAAACCCACAATCCACTCCCATTTAGCTTAACGACCAACGAGAACCCAACAAAACCCAACGGAGACCCCAAAAACGTCAAAAACACCCCAAAAAAGAACTGGTTCAACCCCAACAACGAAAGAAAACCCCAAAAGCCATAGATCCACACCAAAAATCCCCCTAAACCAACCTGAAGTTCTCCAAAACCCACAGTTTACACTTTTCCACATTGATGACCATGGAAAACCCAACGAAACCCAACGGAGACCACAAAACACATCAAAAAAAAAAAAAAAAAAAAAAAAAAAAAAAAAAAAAGAAAGGGATCACCCCCAAAATTGGAAGAAAATCCTTCAAAATCATAGATCCACCCCAAAACCACCCTAAACCTACCTGATGATCTCCAAAACCCACAATTTACAATTTTCCAACATGATGACCATGGAAAACCCAACGAAACCCAACGGAGACCCCAAAAGAAGTCAAAAACACCCCAAACAAGAACGGGATAAACCCTAAAAACGAAAGAAAACCCCAAAAGCCATAGATCCACACCAAAAGTCCCCCTAAACCTACCTGATGTTCTCCAAAACCCACAATTTACACTTTTCCACCATGATGACCACGGAAAACCCAACAGAGAACCCAAAACACGTCAAAAACACCCCAAACAAGAACAGGATCACCCCCAAAACCAAAGAAAACCCCAAAAAGCACGGATCCAATCCCAAAACCACTCTAAACGTACCTGATGTTCTCCAAATCCAAATGTCCACTCCCAACCACCAGAAAACCCATTAGGAACTCAACGAAACCCAACGGAAACCCCAAAACACGTCAAAAACACCCCAAAAAAGAACTGAATCAGAAGAAAAAACACCAAAAACTATGAATTTCCCCACAAAACCACCCTAAACTCACCTGATCTTCTTCAAAACCCACAATCCACTCCCATTTCCCTTAAGGACCAACGAGAATCCAACTAAAACCCAACGGAGACCCCAAAACAAGTCAAAAACACCCCAAACAAGAACGGAATCACCCCCAAAACTGGAAGAAAATCCCCAAAAAACATAGATCCACCCCAAAACGACACTAAACCTACCTGATCTTCTCCAAAACACGCAAGTTAAACTTTTCCAACATGATGAAAAACAAGAACCCAACAAAACCCAACAGAGACCCCAAAACATGTCAAAAACACCCCAAAAAAGAACGGGATCACCCCCAACACTGGAAGAAAATTCCCCCCCAAAAAATTTACAATTTTCACCATGATGACCAACATGAACCAAACGAAAACCCAAAAGGAGACACCAAAACACGTCAAAAACACCCCAAAAAAGAAAGGGATCACCCATAAACTGGAAGAAAATCCCCAAAAAGCACAGATCCAATCCCAAAACCAGCCTAAACCTACCTGATGTTCTCCAAAACCCACAAATTTACCCTTTTCCACCATGATGACCATGGAAAACCCAACAAAACCCAATGGAGACAAAAAACATGTCAAAAAAAAAAAAAAACAAAAAAAACAAACAAAAAAGAACAGGATCTCCCCAAAAAAGAGAAGAAAACCCCAAATGCCATAGATCCACCCCAAAAGTCCCCCTAAGCCTACCTGATGTTCTCCAAAACCCACAATTTACCCTTTTTCACAATGATGACCAACGAGAACCCAACAAAACCCAACGGACAACCCCAAAACACGTCAAAAACACCCCAAAAAAGAACAGGATCACCCCAAAAAACAGAAGAAAACCCCAAATACCATGAATCCACCCCAAAAGTCCCCCTAAACCTACCTGAAGTTCTCCAAAACCCACAATTTACCCTTTTCCACCAAGATGCCAACAGAAAACCCAACGAAACCCAACAGAGACATCAAAACATGTCAAAAACACCCCAAAAAAGAACGGGATAACCCCCAAAACTGGAAGAAAATCCCCAAAAAGCATGGATCCAATTCCAAAACCACCCTAAACCTACCTGATCTTCTCCAAATCCCAAAGTCCACTCCCAACCACCATAAAACCCATTAGGAACTCAACAAAATGCAACAGAAACCCCAAAACACCTCAAAAACACCCCAAAAGCAAACCGGATCAGAAGAAAATACGTGATTTAACCCCAAGAAAACCCTTAAACCTACCTGATCTTCTCCAAATCCCAAAATCCACTCCCACCCACCATAAAACCCATTAGGAACTCAACAAAACGCAACGGAAACCCCAAAACACGTCAAAAACACCCCAAAAAAGAACTGGATCAGAAGGAAAAAAAAAACAAAACTATGCATTTCCCTCCCAAATCACCCTAAACTTACCTGATCTTCTTCAAAACCCACAATCCACTCCCATTTAGCTTAACGACCAACGAGAACCCAACAAAACCCAACGGAGACCCCAAAAACGTCAAAAACACCCCAAAAAAGAACTGGTTCAACCCCAACAACGAAAGAAAACCCCAAAAGCCATAGATCCACACCAAAAATCCCCCTAAACCAACCTGAAGTTCTCCAAAACCCACAGTTTACACTTTTCCACATTGATGACCATGGAAAACCCAACGAAACCCAACAGAGACCACAAAACACGTCAAAAAAAAAAAAAAAAAAAAAAAAAAAAAGAAAGGGATCACCCCCAAAATTGGAAGAAAATCCTTCAAAATCATAGATCCACCCCAAAACCACCCTAAACCTACCTGATGATCTCCAAAACCCACAACTTACAATTTTCCAACATGATGACCATGGAAAACCCAACGAAACCCAACGGAGACCCCAAAAGAAGTCAAAAACACCCCAAACAAGAACGGGATAAACCCTAAAAACGAAAGAAAACCCCAAAAGCCATAGATCCACACCAAAAGTCCCCCTAAACCTACCTGATGTTCTCCAAAACCCACAATTTACACTTTTCCACCATGATGACCACGGAAAACCCAACAGAGAACCCAAAACACGTCAAAAACACCCCAAACAAGAACAGGATCACCCCCAAAACCAAAGAAAACCCCAAAAAGCACGGATCCAATCCCAAAACCACTCTAAACGTACCTGATGTTCTCCAAATCCAAATGTCCACTCCCAACCACCAGAAAACCCATTAGGAACTCAACGAAACGCAACAGAAACCCCAAAACACGTCAAAAACACCCCAAAAAAGAACTGAATCAGAAGAAAAAACACCAAAAACTATGAATTTCCCCACAAAACCACCCTAAACTCACCTGATCTTCTTCAAAACCCACAATCCACTCCCATTTCCCTTAAGGACCAACGAGAATCCAACTAAAACCCAACGGAGACCCCAAAACAAGTCAAAAACACCCCAAACAAGAACGGAATCACCCCCAAAACTGGAAGAAAATCCCCAAAAAACATAGATCCACCCCAAAACGACACTAAACCTACCTGATCTTCTTCAAAACACGCAAGTTAAACTTTTCCAACATGATGAAAAACAAGAACCCAACAAAACCCAACAGAGACCCCAAAACATGTCAAAAACACCCCAAAAAAGAACGGGATCACCCCCAAAACTGGAAGAAAATTCCCCCCCCAAAAATTTACAATTTTCACCATGATGACCAACATGAACCAAACGAAAACCCAAAAGGAGACACCAAAACACGTCAAAAACACCCCAAAAAAGAAAGGGATCACCCATAAACTGGAAGAAAATCCCCAAAAAGCACAGATCCAATCCCAAAACCAGCCTAAACCTACCTGATGTTCTCCAAAACCCACAAATTTACCCTTTTCCACCATGATGACCATGGAAAACCCAACAAAACCCAATGGAGACAAAAAACATGTCAAAAAAAAAAAAAAAACAAAAAAAACAAACAAAAAAGAACAGGATCTCCCCAAAAAAGAGAAGAAAACCCCAAATGCCATAGATCCACCCCAAAAGTCCCCCTAAGCCTACCTGATGTTCTCCAAAACCCACAATTTACCCTTTTTCACAATGATGACCAACGAGAACCCAACAAAACCCAACGGACAACCCCAAAACACGTCAAAAACACCCCAAAAAAGAACAGGATCACCCCAAAAAACAGAAGAAAACCCCAAATACCATGAATCCACCCCAAAAGTCCCCCTAAACCTACCTGAAGTTCTCCAAAACCCACAATTTACCCTTTTCCACCAAGATGCCAACAGAAAACCCAACGAAACCCAACAGAGACATCAAAACATGTCAAAAACACCCCAAAAAAGAACGGGATAACCCCCAAAACTGGAAGAAAATCCCCAAAAAGCATGGATCCAATTCCAAAACCACCCTAAACCTACCTGATCTTCTCCAAATCCCAAAGTCCACTCCCAACCACCATAAAACCCATTAGGAACTCAACAAAATGCAACAGAAACCCCAAAACACCTCAAAAACACCCCAAAAGCAAACCGGATCAGAAGAAAATACGTGATTTAACCCCAAGAAAACCCTTAAACCTACCTGATCTTCTCCAAATCCCAAAATCCACTCCCACCCACCATAAAACCCATTAGGAACTCAACAAAACGCAACGGAAACCCCAAAACACGTCAAAAACACCCCAAAAAAGAACTGGATCAGAAGGAAAAAAAAAACAAAACTATGCATTTCCCTCCCAAATCACCCTAAACTTACCTGATCTTCTTCAAAACCCACAATCCACTCCCATTTAGCTTAACGACCAACGAGAACCCAACAAAACCCAACGGAGACCCCAAAAACGTCAAAAACACCCCAAAAAAGAACTGGTTCAACCCCAACAACGAAAGAAAACCCCAAAAGCCATAGATCCACACCAAAAATCCCCCTAAACCAACCTGAAGTTCTCCAAAACCCACAGTTTACACTTTTCCACATTGATGACCATGGAAAACCCAACGAAACCCAACGGAGACCACAAAACACGTCAAAAAAAAAAAAAAAAAAAAAGAAAGGGATCACCCCCAAAATTGGAAGAAAATCCTTCAAAATCATAGATCCACCCCAAAACCACCCTAAACCTACCTGATGATCTCCAAAACCCACAACTTACAATTTTCCAACATGATGACCATGGAAAACCCAACGAAACCCAACGGAGACCCCAAAAGAAGTCAAAAACACCCCAAACAAGAACGGGATAAACCCTAAAAACGAAAGAAAACCCCAAAAGCCATAGATCCACACCAAAAGTCCCCCTAAACCTACCTGATGTTCTCCAAAACCCACAATTTACACTTTTCCACCATGATGACCACGGAAAACCCAACAGAGAACCCAAAACACGTCAAAAACACCCCAAACAAGAACAGGATCACCCCCAAAACCAAAGAAAACCCCAAAAAGCACGGATCCAATCCCAAAACCACTCTAAACGTACCTGATGTTCTCCAAATCCAAATGTCCACTCCCAACCACCAGAAAACCCATTAGGAACTCAACGAAACCCAACGGAAACCCCAAAACACGTCAAAAACACCCCAAAAAAGAACTGAATCAGAAGAAAAAACACCAAAAACTATGAATTTCCCCACAAAACCACCCTAAACTCACCTGATCTTCTTCAAAACCCACAATCCACTCCCATTTCCCTTAAGGACCAACGAGAATCCAACTAAAACCCAACGGAGACCCCAAAACAAGTCAAAAACACCCCAAACAAGAACGGAATCACCCCCAAAACTGGAAGAAAATCCCCAAAAAACATAGATCCACCCCAAAACGACACTAAACCTACCTGATCTTCTCCAAAACACGCAAGTTAAACTTTTCCAACATGATGAAAAACAAGAACCCAACAAAACCCAACAGAGACCCCAAAACATGTCAAAAACACCCCAAAAAAGAACGGGATCACCCCCAAAACTGGAAGAAAATTCCCCCCCAAAAAATTTACAATTTTCACCATGATGACCAACATGAACCAAACGAAAACCCAAAAGGAGACACCAAAACACGTCAAAAACACCCCAAAAAAGAAAGGGATCACCCATAAACTGGAAGAAAATCCCCAAAAAGCACAGATCCAATCCCAAAACCAGCCTAAACCTACCTGATGTTCTCCAAAACCCACAAATTTACCCTTTTCCACCATGATGACCATGGAAAACCCAACGAAACCCAATGGAGACAAAAAACATGTCAAAAAAAAACAAAAACAAAAACAAAAACAAAAACAAAAAAGAACAGGATCTCCCCAAAAAAGAGAAGAAAACCCCAAATGCCATAGATCCACCCCAAAAGTCCCCCTAAGCCTACCTGATGTTCTCCAAAACCCACAATTTACCCTTTTTCACAATGATGACCAACGAGAACCCAACAAAACCCAACGGACAACCCCAAAACACGTCAAAAACACCCCAAAAAAGAACAGGATCACCCCAAAAAACAGAAGAAAACCCCAAATACCATGAATCCACCCCAAAAGTCCCCCTAAACCTACCTGAAGTTCTCCAAAACCCACAATTTACCCTTTTCCACCAAGATGCCAACAGAAAACCCAACGAAACCCAACAGAGACATCAAAACATGTCAAAAACACCCCAAAAAAGAACGGGATAACCCCCAAAACTGGAAGAAAATCCCCCAAAAGCATGGATCCAATTCCAACACCACCCTAAACCTACCTGATCTTCTCCAAATCCCAAAGTCCACTCCCAACCACCATAAAACCCATTAGGAACTCAACAAAATGCAACAGAAACCCCAAAACACCTCAAAAACACCCCAAAAGCAAACCGGATCAGAAGAAAATACGTGATTTAACCCCAAGAAAACCCTTAAACCTACCTGATCTTCTCCAAATCCCAAAATCCACTCCCACCCACCATAAAACCCATTAGGAACTCAACAAAACGCAACGGAAACCCCAAAACACGTCAAAAACACCCCAAAAAAGAACTGGATCAGAAGGAAAAAAAAAAACAAAACTATGCATTTCCCTCCCAAATCACCCTAAACTTACCTGATCTTCAAAACCCACAATCCACTCCCATTTAGCTTAACGACCAACGAGAACCCAACAAAACCCAACGGAGACCCCAAAAACGTCAAAAACACCCCAAAAAAGAACTGGTTCAACCCCAACAACGAAAGAAAACCCCAAAAGCCATAGATCCACACCAAAAATCCCCCTAAACCAACCTGAAGTTCTCCAAAACCCACAGTTTACACTTTTCCACATTGATGACCATGGAAAACCCAACGAAACCCAACGGAGACCACAAACCACGTCAAAAAAAAAAAAAAAAAAAAAAAAAAAAAAAAAAAAGAAAGGGATCACCCCCAAAATTGGAAGAAAATCCTTCAAAATCATAGATCCACCCCAAAACCACCCTAAACCTACCTGATGATCTCCAAAACCCACAACTTACAATTTTCCAACATGATGACCATGGAAAACCCAACGAAACCCAACGGAGACCCCAAAAGAAGTCAAAAACACCCCAAACAAGAACGGGATAAACCCTAAAAACGAAAGAAAACCCCAAAAGCCATAGATCCACACCAAAAGTCCCCCTAAACCTACCTGATGTTCTCCAAAACCCACAATTTACACTTTTCCACCATGATGACCACGGAAAACCCAACAGAGAACCCAAAACACGTCAAAAACACCCCAAACAAGAACAGGATCACCCCCAAAACCAAAGAAAACCCCAAAAAGCACGGATCCAATCCCAAAACCACTCTAAACGTACCTGATGTTCTCCAAATCCAAATGTCCACTCCCAACCACCAGAAAACCCATTAGGAACTCAACGAAACCCAACGGAAACCCCAAAACACGTCAAAAACACCCCAAAAAAGAACTGAATCAGAAGAAAAAACACCAAAAACTATGAATTTCCCCACAAAACCACCCTAAACTCACCTGATCTTCTTCAAAACCCACAATCCACTCCCATTTCCCTTAAGGACCAACGAGAATCCAACTAAAACCCAACGGAGACCCCAAAACAAGTCAAAAACACCCCAAACAAGAACGGAATCACCCCCAAAACTGGAAGAAAATCCCCAAAAAACATAGATCCACCCCAAAACGACACTAAACCTACCTGATCTTCTCCAAAACACGCAAGTTAAACTTTTCCAACATGATGAAAAACAAGAACCCAACAAAACCCAACAGAGACCCTAAAACATGTCAAAAACACCCCAAAAAAGAACGGGATCACCCCCAAAACTGGAAGAAAATTCCCCCCCCAAAAATTTACAATTTTCACCATGATGACCAACATGAACCAAACGAAAACCCAAAAGGAGACACCAAAACACGTCAAAAACACCCCAAAAAAGAAAGGGATCACCCATAAACTGGAAGAAAATCCCCAAAAAGCACAGATCCAATCCCAAAACCAGCCTAAACCTACCTGATGTTCTCCAAAACCCACAAATTTACCCTTTTCCACCATGATGACCATGGAAAACCCAACAAAACCCAATGGAGACAAAAAACATGTCAAAAAAAAAAAAAAACAAAAAAAACAAACAAAAAAGAACAGGATCTCCCCAAAAAAGAGAAGAAAACCCCAAATGCCATAGATCCACCCCAAAAGTCCCCCTAAGCCTACCTGATGTTCTCCAAAACCCACAATTTACCCTTTTTCACAATGATGACCAACGAGAACCCAACAAAACCCAACGGACAACCCCAAAACACGTCAAAAACACCCCAAAAAAGAACAGGATCACCCCAAAAAACAGAAGAAAACCCCAAATACCATGAATCCACCCCAAAAGTCCCCCTAAACCTACCTGATGTTCTCCAAAACCCACAATTTACACTTTTCCACCATGATGACCACGGAAAACCCAACAGAGAACCCAAAACACGTCAAAAACACCCCAAACAAGAACAGGATCACCCCCAAAACCAAAGAAAACCCCAAAAAGCACGGATCCAATCCCAAAACCACTCTAAACGTACCTGATGTTCTCCAAATCCAAATGTCCACTCCCAACCACCAGAAAACCCATTAGGAACTCAACGAAACCCAACGGAAACCCCAAAACACGTCAAAAACACCCCAAAAAAGAACTGAATCAGAAGAAAAAACACCAAAAACTATGAATTTCCCCACAAAACCACCCTAAACTCACCTGATCTTCTTCAAAACCCACAATCCACTCCCATTTCCCTTAAGGACCAACGAGAATCCAACTAAAACCCAACGGAGACCCCAAAACAAGTCAAAAACACCCCAAACAAGAACGGAATCACCCCCAAAACTGGAAGAAAATCCCCAAAAAACATAGATCCACCCCAAAACGACACTAAACCTACCTGATCTTCTCCAAAACACGCAAGTTAAACTTTTCCAACATGATGAAAAACAAGAACCCAACAAAACCCAACAGAGACCCCAAAACATGTCAAAAACACCCCAAAAAAGAACGGGATCACCCCCAAAACTGGAAGAAAATTCCCCCCCAAAAAATTTACAATTTTCACCATGATGACCAACATGAACCAAACGAAAACCCAAAAGGAGACACCAAAACACGTCAAAAACACCCCAAAAAAGAAAGGGATCACCCATAAACTGGAAGAAAATCCCCAAAAAGCACAGATCCAATCCCAAAACCAGCCTAAACCTACCTGATGTTCTCCAAAACCCACAAATTTACCCTTTTCCACCATGATGACCATGGAAAACCCAACAAAACCCAATGGAGACAAAAAACATGTCAAAAAAAAAAAAAAAACAAAAAAAACAAACAAAAAAGAACAGGATCTCCCCAAAAAAGAGAAGAAAACCCCAAATGCCATAGATCCACCCCAAAAGTCCCCCTAAGCCTACCTGATGTTCTCCAAAACCCACAATTTACCCTTTTTCACAATGATGACCAACGAGAACCCAACAAAACCCAACGGACAACCCCAAAACACGTCAAAAACACCCCAAAAAAGAACAGGATCACCCCAAAAAACAGAAGAAAACCCCAAATACCATGAATCCACCCCAAAAGTCCCCCTAAACCTACCTGAAGTTCTCCAAAACCCACAATTTACCCTTTTCCACCAAGATGCCAACAGAAAACCCAACGAAACCCAACAGAGACATCAAAACATGTCAAAAACACCCCAAAAAAGAACGGGATAACCCCCAAAACTGGAAGAAAATCCCCAAAAAGCATGGATCCAATTCCAAAACCACCCTAAACCTACCTGATCTTCTCCAAATCCCAAAGTCCACTCCCAACCACCATAAAACCCATTAGGAACTCAACAAAATGCAACAGAAACCCCAAAACACCTCAAAAACACCCCAAAAGCAAACCGGATCAGAAGAAAATACGTGATTTAACCCCAAGAAAACCCTTAAACCTACCTGATCTTCTCCAAATCCCAAAATCCACTCCCACCCACCATAAAACCCATTAGGAACTCAACAAAACGCAACGGAAACCCCAAAACACGTCAAAAACACCCCAAAAAAGAACTGGATCAGAAGGAAAAAAAAAACAAAACTATGCATTTCCCTCCCAAATCACCCTAAACTTACCTGATCTTCTTCAAAACCCACAATCCACTCCCATTTAGCTTAACGACCAACGAGAACCCAACAAAACCCAACGGAGACCCCAAAAACGTCAAAAACACCCCAAAAAAGAACTGGTTCAACCCCAACAACGAAAGAAAACCCCAAAAGCCATAGATCCACACCAAAAATCCCCCTAAACCAACCTGAAGTTCTCCAAAACCCACAGTTTACACTTTTCCACATTGATGACCATGGAAAACCCAACGAAACCCAACAGAGACCACAAAACACGTCAAAAAAAAAAAAAAAAAAAAAAAAAAAAAGAAAGGGATCACCCCCAAAATTGGAAGAAAATCCTTCAAAATCATAGATCCACCCCAAAACCACCCTAAACCTACCTGATGATCTCCAAAACCCACAACTTACAATTTTCCAACATGATGACCATGGAAAACCCAACGAAACCCAACGGAGACCCCAAAAGAAGTCAAAAACACCCCAAACAAGAACGGGATAAACCCTAAAAACGAAAGAAAACCCCAAAAGCCATAGATCCACACCAAAAGTCCCCCTAAACCTACCTGATGTTCTCCAAAACCCACAATTTACACTTTTCCACCATGATGACCACGGAAAACCCAACAGAGAACCCAAAACACGTCAAAAACACCCCAAACAAGAACAGGATCACCCCCAAAACCAAAGAAAACCCCAAAAAGCACGGATCCAATCCCAAAACCACTCTAAACGTACCTGATGTTCTCCAAATCCAAATGTCCACTCCCAACCACCAGAAAACCCATTAGGAACTCAACGAAACGCAACAGAAACCCCAAAACACGTCAAAAACACCCCAAAAAAGAACTGAATCAGAAGAAAAAACACCAAAAACTATGAATTTCCCCACAAAACCACCCTAAACTCACCTGATCTTCTTCAAAACCCACAATCCACTCCCATTTCCCTTAAGGACCAACGAGAATCCAACTAAAACCCAACGGAGACCCCAAAACAAGTCAAAAACACCCCAAACAAGAACGGAATCACCCCCAAAACTGGAAGAAAATCCCCAAAAAACATAGATCCACCCCAAAACGACACTAAACCTACCTGATCTTCTCCAAAACACGCAAGTTAAACTTTTCCAACATGATGAAAAACAAGAACCCAACAAAACCCAACAGAGACCCCAAAACATGTCAAAAACACCCCAAAAAAGAACGGGATCACCCCCAAAACTGGAAGAAAATTCCCCCCCCAAAAATTTACAATTTTCACCATGATGACCAACATGAACCAAACGAAAACCCAAAAGGAGACACCAAAACACGTCAAAAACACCCCAAAAAAGAAAGGGATCACCCATAAACTGGAAGAAAATCCCCAAAAAGCACAGATCCAATCCCAAAACCAGCCTAAACCTACCTGATGTTCTCCAAAACCCACAAATTTACCCTTTTCCACCATGATGACCATGGAAAACCCAACAAAACCCAATGGAGACAAAAAACATGTCAAAAAAAAAAAAAAAACAAAAAAAACAAACAAAAAAGAACAGGATCTCCCCAAAAAAGAGAAGAAAACCCCAAATGCCATAGATCCACCCCAAAAGTCCCCCTAAGCCTACCTGATGTTCTCCAAAACCCACAATTTACCCTTTTTCACAATGATGACCAACGAGAACCCAACAAAACCCAACGGACAACCCCAAAACACGTCAAAAACACCCCAAAAAAGAACAGGATCACCCCAAAAAACAGAAGAAAACCCCAAATACCATGAATCCACCCCAAAAGTCCCCCTAAACCTACCTGAAGTTCTCCAAAACCCACAATTTACCCTTTTCCACCAAGATGCCAACAGAAAACCCAACGAAACCCAACAGAGACATCAAAACATGTCAAAAACACCCCAAAAAAGAACGGGATAACCCCCAAAACTGGAAGAAAATCCCCAAAAAGCATGGATCCAATTCCAAAACCACCCTAAACCTACCTGATCTTCTCCAAATCCCAAAGTCCACTCCCAACCACCATAAAACCCATTAGGAACTCAACAAAATGCAACAGAAACCCCAAAACACCTCAAAAACACCCCAAAAGCAAACCGGATCAGAAGAAAATACGTGATTTAACCCCAAGAAAACCCTTAAACCTACCTGATCTTCTCCAAATCCCAAAATCCACTCCCACCCACCATAAAACCCATTAGGAACTCAACAAAACGCAACGGAAACCCCAAAACACGTCAAAAACACCCCAAAAAAGAACTGGATCAGAAGGAAAAAAAAAACAAAACTATGCATTTCCCTCCCAAATCACCCTAAACTTACCTGATCTTCTTCAAAACCCACAATCCACTCCCATTTAGCTTAACGACCAACGAGAACCCAACAAAACCCAACGGAGACCCCAAAAACGTCAAAAACACCCCAAAAAAGAACTGGTTCAACCCCAACAACGAAAGAAAACCCCAAAAGCCATAGATCCACACCAAAAATCCCCCTAAACCAACCTGAAGTTCTCCAAAACCCACAGTTTACACTTTTCCACATTGATGACCATGGAAAACCCAACGAAACCCAACAGAGACCACAAAACACGTCAAAAAAAAAAAAAAAAAAAAAAAAAAAAAGAAAGGGATCACCCCCAAAATTGGAAGAAAATCCTTCAAAATCATAGATCCACCCCAAAACCACCCTAAACCTACCTGATGATCTCCAAAACCCACAACTTACAATTTTCCAACATGATGACCATGGAAAACCCAACGAAACCCAACGGAGACCCCAAAAGAAGTCAAAAACACCCCAAACAAGAACGGGATAAACCCTAAAAACGAAAGAAAACCCCAAAAGCCATAGATCCACACCAAAAGTCCCCCTAAACCTACCTGATGTTCTCCAAAACCCACAATTTACACTTTTCCACCATGATGACCACGGAAAACCCAACAGAGAACCCAAAACACGTCAAAAACACCCCAAACAAGAACAGGATCACCCCCAAAACCAAAGAAAACCCCAAAAAGCACGGATCCAATCCCAAAACCACTCTAAACGTACCTGATGTTCTCCAAATCCAAATGTCCACTCCCAACCACCAGAAAACCCATTAGGAACTCAACGAAACGCAACAGAAACCCCAAAACACGTCAAAAACACCCCAAAAAAGAACTGAATCAGAAGAAAAAACACCAAAAACTATGAATTTCCCCACAAAACCACCCTAAACTCACCTGATCTTCTTCAAAACCCACAATCCACTCCCATTTCCCTTAAGGACCAACGAGAATCCAACTAAAACCCAACGGAGACCCCAAAACAAGTCAAAAACACCCCAAACAAGAACGGAATCACCCCCAAAACTGGAAGAAAATCCCCAAAAAACATAGATCCACCCCAAAACGACACTAAACCTACCTGATCTTCTCCAAAACACGCAAGTTAAACTTTTCCAACATGATGAAAAACAAGAACCCAACAAAACCCAACAGAGACCCCAAAACATGTCAAAAACACCCCAAAAAAGAACGGGATCACCCCCAAAACTGGAAGAAAATTCCCCCCCCAAAAATTTACAATTTTCACCATGATGACCAACATGAACCAAACGAAAACCCAAAAGGAGACACCAAAACACGTCAAAAACACCCCAAAAAAGAAAGGGATCACCCATAAACTGGAAGAAAATCCCCAAAAAGCACAGATCCAATCCCAAAACCAGCCTAAACCTACCTGATGTTCTCCAAAACCCACAAATTTACCCTTTTCCACCATGATGACCATGGAAAACCCAACAAAACCCAATGGAGACAAAAAACATGTCAAAAAAAAAAAAAAAACAAAAAAAACAAACAAAAAAGAACAGGATCTCCCCAAAAAAGAGAAGAAAACCCCAAATGCCATAGATCCACCCCAAAAGTCCCCCTAAGCCTACCTGATGTTCTCCAAAACCCACAATTTACCCTTTTTCACAATGATGACCAACGAGAACCCAACAAAACCCAACGGACAACCCCAAAACACGTCAAAAACACCCCAAAAAAGAACAGGATCACCCCAAAAAACAGAAGAAAACCCCAAATACCATGAATCCACCCCAAAAGTCCCCCTAAACCTACCTGAAGTTCTCCAAAACCCACAATTTACCCTTTTCCACCAAGATGCCAACAGAAAACCCAACGAAACCCAACAGAGACATCAAAACATGTCAAAAACACCCCAAAAAAGAACGGGATAACCCCCAAAACTGGAAGAAAATCCCCAAAAAGCATGGATCCAATTCCAAAACCACCCTAAACCTACCTGATCTTCTCCAAATCCCAAAGTCCACTCCCAACCACCATAAAACCCATTAGGAACTCAACAAAATGCAACAGAAACCCCAAAACACCTCAAAAACACCCCAAAAGCAAACCGGATCAGAAGAAAATACGTGATTTAACCCCAAGAAAACCCTTAAACCTACCTGATCTTCTCCAAATCCCAAAATCCACTCCCACCCACCATAAAACCCATTAGGAACTCAACAAAACGCAACGGAAACCCCAAAACACGTCAAAAACACCCCAAAAAAGAACTGGATCAGAAGGAAAAAAAAAACAAAACTATGCATTTCCCTCCCAAATCACCCTAAACTTACCTGATCTTCTTCAAAACCCACAATCCACTCCCATTTAGCTTAACGACCAACGAGAACCCAACAAAACCCAACGGAGACCCCAAAAACGTCAAAAACACCCCAAAAAAGAACTGGTTCAACCCCAACAACGAAAGAAAACCCCAAAAGCCATAGATCCACACCAAAAATCCCCCTAAACCAACCTGAAGTTCTCCAAAACCCACAGTTTACACTTTTCCACATTGATGACCATGGAAAACCCAACGAAACCCAACGGAGACCACAAAACACGTCAAAAAAAAAAAAAAAAAAAAAAGAAAGGGATCACCCCCAAAATTGGAAGAAAATCCTTCAAAATCATAGATCCACCCCAAAACCACCCTAAACCTACCTGATGATCTCCAAAACCCACAACTTACAATTTTCCAACATGATGACCATGGAAAACCCAACGAAACCCAACGGAGACCCCAAAAGAAGTCAAAAACACCCCAAACAAGAACGGGATAAACCCTAAAAACGAAAGAAAACCCCAAAAGCCATAGATCCACACCAAAAGTCCCCCTAAACCTACCTGATGTTCTCCAAAACCCACAATTTACACTTTTCCACCATGATGACCACGGAAAACCCAACAGAGAACCCAAAACACGTCAAAAACACCCCAAACAAGAACAGGATCACCCCCAAAACCAAAGAAAACCCCAAAAAGCACGGATCCAATCCCAAAACCACTCTAAACGTACCTGATGTTCTCCAAATCCAAATGTCCACTCCCAACCACCAGAAAACCCATTAGGAACTCAACGAAACCCAACGGAAACCCCAAAACACGTCAAAAACACCCCAAAAAAGAACTGAATCAGAAGAAAAAACACCAAAAACTATGAATTTCCCCACAAAACCACCCTAAACTCACCTGATCTTCTTCAAAACCCACAATCCACTCCCATTTCCCTTAAGGACCAACGAGAATCCAACTAAAACCCAACGGAGACCCCAAAACAAGTCAAAAACACCCCAAACAAGAACGGAATCACCCCCAAAACTGGAAGAAAATCCCCCAAAAACATAGATCCACCCCAAAACGACACTAAACCTACCTGATCTTCTCCAAAACACGCAAGTTAAACTTTTCCAACATGATGAAAAACAAGAACCCAACAAAACCCAACAGAGACCCCAAAACATGTCAAAAACACCCCAAAAAAGAACGGGATCACCCCCAAAACTGGAAGAAAATTCCCCCCCAAAAAATTTACAATTTTCACCATGATGACCAACATGAACCAAACGAAAACCCAAAAGGAGACACCAAAACACGTCAAAAACACCCCAAAAAAGAAAGGGATCACCCATAAACTGGAAGAAAATCCCCAAAAAGCACAGATCCAATCCCAAAACCAGCCTAAACCTACCTGATGTTCTCCAAAACCCACAAATTTACCCTTTTCCACCATGATGACCATGGAAAACCCAACGAAACCCAATGGAGACAAAAAACATGTCAAAAAAAAACAAAAACAAAAACAAAAACAAAAACAAAAAAGAACAGGATCTCCCCAAAAAAGAGAAGAAAACCCCAAATGCCATAGATCCACCCCAAAAGTCCCCCTAAGCCTACCTGATGTTCTCCAAAACCCACAATTTACCCTTTTTCACAATGATGACCAACGAGAACCCAACAAAACACAACGGACAACCCCAAAACACGTCAAAAACACCCCAAAAAAGAACAGGATCACCCCAAAAAACAGAAGAAAACCCCAAATACCATGAATCCACCCCAAAAGTCCCCCTAAACCTACCTGAAGTTCTCCAAAACCCACAATTTACCCTTTTCCACCAAGATGCCAACAGAAAACCCAACGAAACCCAACAGAGACATCAAAACATGTCAAAAACACCCCAAAAAAGAACGGGATAACCCCCAAAACTGGAAGAAAATCCCCAAAAAGCATGGATCCAATTCCAACACCACCCTAAACCTACCTGATCTTCTCCAAATCCCAAAGTCCACTCCCAACCACCATAAAACCCATTAGGAACTCAACAAAATGCAACAGAAACCCCAAAACACCTCAAAAACACCCCAAAAGCAAACCGGATCAGAAGAAAATACGTGATTTAACCCCAAGAAAACCCTTAAACCTACCTGATCTTCTCCAAATCCCAAAATCCACTCCCACCCACCATAAAACCCATTAGGAACTCAACAAAACGCAACGGAAACCCCAAAACACGTCAAAAACACCCCAAAAAAGAACTGGATCAGAAGGAAAAAAAAAACAAAACTATGCATTTCCCTCCCAAATCACCCTAAACTTACCTGATCTTCTTCAAAACCCACAATCCACTCCCATTTAGCTTAACGACCAACGAGAACCCAACAAAACCCAACGGAGACCCCAAAAACGTCAAAAACACCCCAAAAAAGAACTGGTTCAACCCCAACAACGAAAGAAAACCCCAAAAGCCATAGATCCACACCAAAAATCCCCCTAAACCAACCTGAAGTTCTCCAAAACCCACAGTTTACACTTTTCCACATTGATGACCATGGAAAACCCAACGAAACCCAACAGAGACCACAAAACACGTCAAAAAAAAAAAAAAAAAAAAAAAAAAAAAAGAAAGGGATCACCCCCAAAATTGGAAGAAAATCCTTCAAAATCATAGATCCACCCCAAAACCACCCTAAACCTACCTGATGATCTCCAAAACCCACAACTTACAATTTTCCAACATGATGACCATGGAAAACCCAACGAAACCCAACGGAGACCCCAAAAGAAGTCAAAAACACCCCAAACAAGAACGGGATAAACCCTAAAAACGAAAGAAAACCCCAAAAGCCATAGATCCACACCAAAAGTCCCCCTAAACCTACCTGATGTTCTCCAAAACCCACAATTTACACTTTTCCACCATGATGACCACGGAAAACCCAACAGAGAACCCAAAACACGTCAAAAACACCCCAAACAAGAACAGGATCACCCCCAAAACCAAAGAAAACCCCAAAAAGCACGGATCCAATCCCAAAACCACTCTAAACGTACCTGATGTTCTCCAAATCCAAATGTCCACTCCCAACCACCAGAAAACCCATTAGGAACTCAACGAAACCCAACGGAAACCCCAAAACACGTCAAAAACACCCCAAAAAAGAACTGAATCAGAAGAAAAAACACCAAAAACTATGAATTTCCCCACAAAACCACCCTAAACTCACCTGATCTTCTTCAAAACCCACAATCCACTCCCATTTCCCTTAAGGACCAACGAGAATCCAACTAAAACCCAACGGAGACCCCAAAACAAGTCAAAAACACCCCAAACAAGAACGGAATCACCCCCAAAACTGGAAGAAAATCCCCAAAAAACATAGATCCACCCCAAAACGACACTAAACCTACCTGATCTTCTCCAAAACACGCAAGTTAAACTTTTCCAACATGATGAAAAACAAGAACCCAACAAAACCCAACAGAGACCCCAAAACATGTCAAAAACACCCCAAAAAAGAACGGGATCACCCCCAAAACTGGAAGAAAATTCCCCCCCAAAAAATTTACAATTTTCACCATGATGACCAACATGAACCAAACGAAAACCCAAAAGGAGACACCAAAACACGTCAAAAACACCCCAAAAAAGAAAGGGATCACCCATAAACTGGAAGAAAATCCCCAAAAAGCACAGATCCAATCCCAAAACCAGCCTAAACCTACCTGATGTTCTCCAAAACCCACAAATTTACCCTTTTCCACCATGATGACCATGGAAAACCCAACGAAACCCAATGGAGACAAAAAACATGTCAAAAAAAAACAAAAACAAAAACAAAAACAAAAAAGAACAGGATCTCCCCAAAAAAGAGAAGAAAACCCCAAATGCCATAGATCCACCCCAAAAGTCCCCCTAAGCCTACCTGATGTTCTCCAAAACCCACAATTTACCCTTTTTCACAATGATGACCAACGAGAACCCAACAAAACCCAACGGACAACCCCAAAACACGTCAAAAACACCCCAAAAAAGAACAGGATCACCCCAAAAAACAGAAGAAAACCCCAAATACCATGAATCCACCCCAAAAGTCCCCCTAAACCTACCTGAAGTTCTCCAAAACCCACAATTTACCCTTTTCCACCAAGATGCCAACAGAAAACCCAACGAAACCCAACAGAGACATCAAAACATGTCAAAAACACCCCAAAAAAGAACGGGATAACCCCCAAAACTGGAAGAAAATCCCCCAAAAGCATGGATCCAATTCCAACACCACCCTAAACCTACCTGATCTTCTCCAAATCCCAAAGTCCACTCCCAACCACCATAAAACCCATTAGGAACTCAACAAAATGCAACAGAAACCCCAAAACACCTCAAAAACACCCCAAAAGCAAACCGGATCAGAAGAAAATACGTGATTTAACCCCAAGAAAACCCTTAAACCTACCTGATCTTCTCCAAATCCCAAAATCCACTCCCACCCACCATAAAACCCATTAGGAACTCAACAAAACGCAACGGAAACCCCAAAACACGTCAAAAACACCCCAAAAAAGAACTGGATCAGAAGGAAAAAAAAAACAAAACTATGCATTTCCCTCCCAAATCACCCTAAACTTACCTGATCTTCTTCAAAACCCACAATCCACTCCCATTTAGCTTAACGACCAACGAGAACCCAACAAAACCCAACGGAGACCCCAAAAACGTCAAAAACACCCCAAAAAAGAACTGGTTCAACCCCAACAACGAAAGAAAACCCCAAAAGCCATAGATCCACACCAAAAATCCCCCTAAACCAACCTGAAGTTCTCCAAAACCCACAGTTTACACTTTTCCACATTGATGACCATGGAAAACCCAACGAAACCCAACGGAGACCACAAAACACGTCAAAAAAAAAAAAAAAAAAAAAAAAAAAAAAAAAAAAAAAAAAAAAGGGATCACCCCCAAAATTGGAAGAAAATCCTTCAAAATCATAGATCCACCCCAAAACCACCCTAAACCTACCTGATGATCTCCAAAACCCACAACTTACAATTTTCCAACATGATGACCATGGAAAACCCAACGAAACCCAACGGAGACCCCAAAAGAAGTCAAAAACACCCCAAACAAGAACGGGATAAACCCTAAAAACGAAAGAAAACCCCAAAAGCCATAGATCCACACCAAAAGTCCCCCTAAACCTACCTGATGTTCTCCAAAACCCACAATTTACACTTTTCCACCATGATGACCACGGAAAACCCAACAGAGAACCCAAAACACGTCAAAAACACCCCAAACAAGAACAGGATCACCCCCAAAACCAAAGAAAACCCCAAAAAGCACGGATCCAATCCCAAAACCACTCTAAACGTACCTGATGTTCTCCAAATCCAAATGTCCACTCCCAACCACCAGAAAACCCATTAGGAACTCAACGAAACCCAACGGAAACCCCAAAACACGTCAAAAACACCCCAAAAAAGAACTGAATCAGAAGAAAAAACACCAAAAACTATGAATTTCCCCACAAAACCACCCTAAACTCACCTGATCTTCTTCAAAACCCACAATCCACTCCCATTTCCCTTAAGGACCAACGAGAATCCAACTAAAACCCAACGGAGACCCCAAAACAAGTCAAAAACACCCCAAACAAGAACGGAATCACCCCCAAAACTGGAAGAAAATCCCCAAAAAACATAGATCCACCCCAAAACGACACTAAACCTACCTGATCTTCTCCAAAACACGCAAGTTAAACTTTTCCAACATGATGAAAAACAAGAACCCAACAAAACCCAACAGAGACCCCAAAACATGTCAAAAACACCCCAAAAAAGAACGGGATCACCCCCAAAACTGGAAGAAAATTCCCCCCCCAAAAATTTACAATTTTCACCATGATGACCAACATGAACCAAACGAAAACCCAAAAGGAGACACCAAAACACGTCAAAAACACCCCAAAAAAGAAAGGGATCACCCATAAACTGGAAGAAAATCCCCAAAAAGCACAGATCCAATCCCAAAACCAGCCTAAACCTACCTGATGTTCTCCAAAACCCACAAATTTACCCTTTTCCACCATGATGACCATGGAAAACCCAACGAAACCCAATGGAGACAAAAAACATGTCAAAAAAAAACAAAAACAAAAACAAAAACAAAAACAAAAAAGAACAGGATCTCCCCAAAAAAGAGAAGAAAACCCCAAATGCCATAGATCCACCCCAAAAGTCCCCCTAAGCCTACCTGATGTTCTCCAAAACCCACAATTTACCCTTTTTCACAATGATGACCAACGAGAACCCAACAAAACCCAACGGACAACCCCAAAACACGTCAAAAACACCCCAAAAAAGAACAGGATCACCCCAAAAAACAGAAGAAAATCCCAAATACCATGAATCCACCCCAAAAGTCCCCCTAAACCTACCTGAAGTTCTCCAAAACCCACAATTTACCCTTTTCCACCAAGATGCCAACAGAAAACCCAACGAAACCCAACAGAGACATCAAAACATGTCAAAAACACCCCAAAAAAGAACGGGATAACCCCCAAAACTGGAAGAAAATCCCCCAAAAGCATGGATCCAATTCCAACACCACCCTAAACCTACCTGATCTTCTCCAAATCCCAAAGTCCACTCCCAACCACCATAAAACCCATTAGGAACTCAACAAAATGCAACAGAAACCCCAAAACACCTCAAAAACACCCCAAAAGCAAACCGGATCAGAAGAAAATACGTGATTTAACCCCAAGAAAACCCTTAAACCTACCTGATCTTCTCCAAATCCCAAAATCCACTCCCACCCACCATAAAACCCATTAGGAACTCAACAAAACGCAACGGAAACCCCAAAACACGTCAAAAACACCCCAAAAAAGAACTGGATCAGAAGGAAAAAAAAAAACAAAACTATGCATTTCCCTCCCAAATCACCCTAAACTTACCTGATCTTCAAAACCCACAATCCACTCCCATTTAGCTTAACGACCAACGAGAACCCAACAAAACCCAACGGAGACCCCAAAAACGTCAAAAACACCCCAAAAAAGAACTGGTTCAACCCCAACAACGAAAGAAAACCCCAAAAGCCATAGATCCACACCAAAAATCCCCCTAAACCAACCTGAAGTTCTCCAAAACCCACAGTTTACACTTTTCCACATTGATGACCATGGAAAACCCAACGAAACCCAACGGAGACCACAAAACACGTCAAAAAAAAAAAAAAAAAAAAAAGAAAGGGATCACCCCCAAAATTGGAAGAAAATCCTTCAAAATCATAGATCCACCCCAAAACCACCCTAAACCTACCTGATGATCTCCAAAACCCACAACTTACAATTTTCCAACATGATGACCATGGAAAACCCAACGAAACCCAACGGAGACCCCAAAAGAAGTCAAAAACACCCCAAACAAGAACGGGATAAACCCTAAAAACGAAAGAAAACCCCAAAAGCCATAGATCCACACCAAAAGTCCCCCTAAACCTACCTGATGTTCTCCAAAACCCACAATTTACACTTTTCCACCATGATGACCACGGAAAACCCAACAGAGAACCCAAAACACGTCAAAAACACCCCAAACAAGAACAGGATCACCCCCAAAACCAAAGAAAACCCCAAAAAGCACGGATCCAATCCCAAAACCACTCTAAACGTACCTGATGTTCTCCAAATCCAAATGTCCACTCCCAACCACCAGAAAACCCATTAGGAACTCAACGAAACCCAACGGAAACCCCAAAACACGTCAAAAACACCCCAAAAAAGAACTGAATCAGAAGAAAAAACACCAAAAACTATGAATTTCCCCACAAAACCACCCTAAACTCACCTGATCTTCTTCAAAACCCACAATCCACTCCCATTTCCCTTAAGGACCAACGAGAATCCAACTAAAACCCAACGGAGACCCCAAAACAAGTCAAAAACACCCCAAACAAGAACGGAATCACCCCCAAAACTGGAAGAAAATCCCCAAAAAACATAGATCCACCCCAAAACGACACTAAACCTACCTGATCTTCTCCAAAACACGCAAGTTAAACTTTTCCAACATGATGAAAAACAAGAACCCAACAAAACCCAACAGAGACCCCAAAACATGTCAAAAACACCCCAAAAAAGAACGGGATCACCCCCAAAACTGGAAGAAAATTCCCCCCCAAAAAATTTACAATTTTCACCATGATGACCAACATGAACCAAACGAAAACCCAAAAGGAGACACCAAAACACGTCAAAAACACCCCAAAAAAGAAAGGGATCACCCATAAACTGGAAGAAAATCCCCAAAAAGCACAGATCCAATCCCAAAACCAGCCTAAACCTACCTGATGTTCTCCAAAACCCACAAATTTACCCTTTTCCACCATGATGACCATGGAAAACCCAACGAAACCCAATGGAGACAAAAAACATGTCAAAAAAAAACAAAAACAAAAACAAAAACAAAAACAAAAAAGAACAGGATCTCCCCAAAAAAGAGAAGAAAACCCCAAATGCCATAGATCCACCCCAAAAGTCCCCCTAAGCCTACCTGATGTTCTCCAAAACCCACAATTTACCCTTTTTCACAATGATGACCAACGAGAACCCAACAAAACCCAACGGACAACCCCAAAACACGTCAAAAACACCCCAAAAAAGAACAGGATCACCCCAAAAAACAGAAGAAAACCCCAAATACCATGAATCCACCCCAAAAGTCCCCCTAAACCTACCTGAAGTTCTCCAAAACCCACAATTTACCCTTTTCCACCAAGATGCCAACAGAAAACCCAACGAAACCCAACAGAGACATCAAAACATGTCAAAAACACCCCAAAAAAGAACGGGATAACCCCCAAAACTGGAAGAAAATCCCCCAAAAGCATGGATCCAATTCCAACACCACCCTAAACCTACCTGATCTTCTCCAAATCCCAAAGTCCACTCCCAACCACCATAAAACCCATTAGGAACTCAACAAAATGCAACAGAAACCCCAAAACACCTCAAAAACACCCCAAAAGCAAACCGGATCAGAAGAAAATACGTGATTTAACCCCAAGAAAACCCTTAAACCTACCTGATCTTCTCCAAATCCCAAAATCCACTCCCACCCACCATAAAACCCATTAGGAACTCAACAAAACGCAACGGAAACCCCAAAACACGTCAAAAACACCCCAAAAAAGAACTGGATCAGAAGGAAAAAAAAAACAAAACTATGCATTTCCCTCCCAAATCACCCTAAACTTACCTGATCTTCTTCAAAACCCACAATCCACTCCCATTTAGCTTAACGACCAACGAGAACCCAACAAAACCCAACGGAGACCCCAAAAACGTCAAAAACACCCCAAAAAAGAACTGGTTCAACCCCAACAACGAAAGAAAACCCCAAAAGCCATAGATCCACACCAAAAATCCCCCTAAACCAACCTGAAGTTCTCCAAAACCCACAGTTTACACTTTTCCACATTGATGACCATGGAAAACCCAACGAAACCCAACGGAGACCACAAAACACGTCAAAAAAAAAAAAAAAAAAAAAAAAAAAAAAAAAAAAAGAAAGGGATCACCCCCAAAATTGGAAGAAAATCCTTCAAAATCATAGATCCACCCCAAAACCACCCTAAACCTACCTGATGATCTCCAAAACCCACAACTTACAATTTTCCAACATGATGACCATGGAAAACCCAACGAAACCCAACGGAGACCCCAAAAGAAGTCAAAAACACCCCAAACAAGAACGGGATAAACCCTAAAAACGAAAGAAAACCCCAAAAGCCATAGATCCACACCAAAAGTCCCCCTAAACCTACCTGATGTTCTCCAAAACCCACAATTTACACTTTTCCACCATGATGACCACGGAAAACCCAACAGAGAACCCAAAACACGTCAAAAACACCCCAAACAAGAACAGGATCACCCCCAAAACCAAAGAAAACCCCAAAAAGCACGGATCCAATCCCAAAACCACTCTAAACGTACCTGATGTTCTCCAAATCCAAATGTCCACTCCCAACCACCAGAAAACCCATTAGGAACTCAACGAAACCCAACGGAAACCCCAAAACACGTCAAAAACACCCCAAAAAAGAACTGAATCAGAAGAAAAAACACCAAAAACTATGAATTTCCCCACAAAACCACCCTAAACTCACCTGATCTTCTTCAAAACCCACAATCCACTCCCATTTCCCTTAAGGACCAACGAGAATCCAACTAAAACCCAACGGAGACCCCAAAACAAGTCAAAAACACCCCAAACAAGAACGGAATCACCCCCAAAATTGGAAGAAAATCCCCAAAAAACATAGATCCACCCCAAAACGACACTAAACCTACCTGATCTTCTCCAAAACACGCAAGTTAAACTTTTCCAACATGATGAAAAACAAGAACCCAACAAAACCCAACAGAGACCCCAAAACATGTCAAAAACACCCCAAAAAAGAACGGGATCACCCCCAAAACTGGAAGAAAATTCCCCCCCAAAAAATTTACAATTTTCACCATGATGACCAACATGAACCAAACGAAAACCCAAAAGGAGACACCAAAACACGTCAAAAACACCCCAAAAAAGAAAGGGATCACCCATAAACTGGAAGAAAATCCCCAAAAAGCACAGATCCAATCCCAAAACCAGCCTAAACCTACCTGATGTTCTCCAAAACCCACAAATTTACCCTTTTCCACCATGATGACCATGGAAAACCCAACAAAACCCAATGGAGACAAAAAACATGTCAAAAAAAAAAAAAAACCAAAAAAAACAAACAAAAAAGAACAGGATCTCCCCAAAAAAGAGAAGAAAACCCCAAATGCCATAGATCCACCCCAAAAGTCCCCCTAAGCCTACCTGATGTTCTCCAAAACCCACAATTTACCCTTTTTCACAATGATGACCAACGAGAACCCAACAAAACCCAACGGACAACCCCAAAACACGTCAAAAACACCCCAAAAAAGAACAGGATCACCCCAAAAAACAGAAGAAAACCCCAAATACCATGAATCCACCCCAAAAGTCCCCCTAAACCTACCTGAAGTTCTCCAAAACCCACAATTTACCCTTTTCCACCAAGATGCCAACAGAAAACCCAACGAAACCCAACAGAGACATCAAAACATGTCAAAAACACCCCAAAAAAGAACGGGATAACCCCCAAAACTGGAAGAAAATCCCCAAAAAGCATGGATCCAATTCCAACACCACCCTAAACCTACCTGATCTTCTCCAAATCCCAAAGTCCACTCCCAACCACCATAAAACCCATTAGGAACTCAACAAAATGCAACAGAAACCCCAAAACACCTCAAAAACACCCCAAAAGCAAACCGGATCAGAAGAAAATACGTGATTTAACCCCAAGAAAACCCTTAAACCTACCTGATCTTCTCCAAATCCCAAAATCCACTCCCACCCACCATAAAACCCATTAGGAACTCAACAAAACGCAACGGAAACCCCAAAACACGTCAAAAACACCCCAAAAAAGAACTGGATCAGAAGGAAAAAAAAAACAAAACTATGCATTTCCCTCCCAAATCACCCTAAACTTACCTGATCTTCTTCAAAACCCACAATCCACTCCCATTTAGCTTAACGACCAACGAGAACCCAACAAAACCCAACGGAGACCCCAAAAACGTCAAAAACACCCCAAAAAAGAACTGGTTCAACCCCAACAACGAAAGAAAACCCCAAAAGCCATAGATCCACACCAAAAATCCCCCTAAACCAACCTGAAGTTCTCCAAAACCCACAATTTACACTTTTCCACATTGATGACCATGGAAAACCCAACGAAACCCAACGGAGACCACAAAACACGTCAAAAAAAAAAAAAAAAAAAAAAAAAAAAGAAAGGGATCACCCCCAAAATTGGAAGAAAATCCTTCAAAATCATAGATCCACCCCAAAACCACCCTAAACCTACCTGATGATCTCAAAAACCCACAATTTACAATTTTCCAACATGATGACCATGGAAAACCCAACGAAACCCAACGGAGACCCCAAAAGAAGTCAAAAACACCCCAAACAAGAACGGGATAAACCCTAAAAACGAAAGAAAACCCCAAAAGCCATAGATCCACACCAAAAGTCCCCCTAAACCTACCTGATGTTCTCCAAAACCCACAATTTACACTTTTCCACCATGATGACCACGGAAAACCCAACAGAGAACCCAAAACACGTCAAAAACACCCCAAACAAGAACAGGATCACCCCCAAAACCAAAGAAAACCCCAAAAAGCACGGATCCAATCCCAAAACCACTCTAAACGTACCTGATGTTCTCCAAATCCAAATGTCCACTCCCAACCACCAGAAAACCCATTAGGAACTCAACGAAACCCAACGGAAACCCCAAAACACGTCAAAAACACCCCAAAAAAGAACTGAATCAGAAGAAAAAACACCAAAAACTATGAATTTCCCCGCAAAACCACCCTAAACTCACCTGATCTTCTTCAAAACCCACAATCCACTCCCATTTCCCTTAAGGACCAACGAGAATCCAACTAAAACCCAACGGAGACCCCAAAACAAGTCAAAAACACCCCAAACAAGAACGGAATCACCCCCAAAACTGGAAGAAAATCCCCAAAAAACATAGATCCACCCCAAAACGACACTAAACCTACCTGATCTTCTCCAAAACACGCAAGTTAAACTTTTCCAACATGATGAAAAACAAGAACCCAACAAAACCCAACAGAGACCCCAAAACACGTCAAAAACACCCCAAAAAAGAAAGGGATCACCCATAAACTGGAAGAAAATCCCCAAAAAGCACAGATCCAATCCCAAAACCAGCCTAAACCTACCTGATGTTCTCCAAAACCCACAAATTTACCCTTTTCCACCATGATGACCATGGAAAACCCAACGAAACCCAATGGAGACAAAAAACATGTCAAAAAAAAACAAAAACAAAAACAAAAACAAAAACAAAAAAGAACAGGATCTCCCCAAAAAAGAGAAGAAAACCCCAAATGCCATAGATCCACCCCAAAAGTCCCCCTAAGCCTACCTGATGTTCTCCAAAACCCACAATTTACCCTTTTTCACAATGATGACCAACGAGAACCCAACAAAACCCAACGGACAACCCCAAAA
The DNA here is from genome assembly GCF_964211825.1 of Aythya ferina. Lineage (NCBI taxonomy): Eukaryota > Metazoa > Chordata > Aves > Anseriformes > Anatidae > Aythya > Aythya ferina. Next base: position 84,155 of record NW_028181316.1, on the reverse strand, counting down.
CACGTCAAAAACACCCCAAAAAAGAACAGGATCACCCCAAAAAACAGAAGAAAACCCCAAATACCATGAATCCACCCCAAAAGTCCCCCTAAACCTACCTGAAGTTCTCCAAAACCCACAATTTACCCTTTTCCACCAAGATGCCAACAGAAAACCCAACGAAACCCAACAGAGACATCAAAACATGTCAAAAACACCCCAAAAAAGAACGGGATAACCCCCAAAACTGGAAGAAAATCCCCCAAAAGCATGGATCCAATTCCAACACCACCCTAAACCTACCTGATCTTCTCCAAATCCCAAAGTCCACTCCCAACCACCATAAAACCCATTAGGAACTCAACAAAATGCAACAGAAACCCCAAAACACCTCAAAAACACCCCAAAAGCAAACCGGATCAGAAGAAAATACGTGATTTAACCCCAAGAAAACCCTTAAACCTACCTGATCTTCTCCAAATCCCAAAATCCACTCCCACCCACCATAAAACCCATTAGGAACTCAACAAAACGCAACGGAAACCCCAAAACACGTCAAAAACACCCCAAAAAAGAACTGGATCAGAAGGAAAAAAAAAACAAAACTAGGCATTTCCCTCCCAAATCACCCTAAACTTACCTGATCTTCTTCAAAACCCACAATCCACTCCCATTTAGCTTAACGACCAACGAGAACCCAACAAAACCCAACGGAGACCCCAAAAACATCAAAAACACCCCAAAAAAGAACTGGTTCAACCCCAACAACGAAAGAAAACCCCAAAAGCCATAGATCCACACCAAAAATCCCCCTAAACCAACCTGAAGTTCTCCAAAACCCACAGTTTACACTTTTCCACATTGATGACCATGGAAAACCCAACGAAACCCAACGGAGACCACAAAACACGTCAAAAAAAAAAAAAAAAAAAAAAAAAAAAAAAAAAAAAGAAAGGGATCACCCCCAAAATTGGAAGAAAATCCTTCAAAATCATAGATCCACCCCAAAACCACCCTAAACCTACCTGATGATCTCCAAAACCCACAACTTACAATTTTCCAACATGATGACCATGGAAAACCCAACGAAACCCAACGGAGACCCCAAAAGAAGTCAAAAACACCCCAAACAAGAACGGGATAAACCCTAAAAACGAAAGAAAACCCCAAAAGCCATAGATCCACACCAAAAGTCCCCCTAAACCTACCTGATGTTCTCCAAAACCCACAATTTACACTTTTCCACCATGATGACCACGGAAAACCCAACAGAGAACCCAAAACACGTCAAAAACACCCCAAACAAGAACAGGATCACCCCCAAAACCAAAGAAAACCCCAAAAAGCACGGATCCAATCCCAAAACCACTCTAAACGTACCTGATGTTCTCCAAATCCAAATGTCCACTCCCAACCACCAGAAAACCCATTAGGAACTCAACGAAACCCAACGGAAACCCCAAAACACGTCAAAAACACCCCAAAAAAGAACTGAATCAGAAGAAAAAACACCAAAACCTATGAATTTCCCCACAAAACCACCCTAAACTCACCTGATCTTCTTCAAAACCCACAATCCACTCCCATTTCCCTTAAGGACCAACGAGAATCCAACTAAAACCCAACGGAGACCCCAAAACAAGTCAAAAACACCCCAAACAAGAACGGAATCACCCCCAAAACTGGAAGAAAATCCCCAAAAAACATAGATCCACCCCAAAACGACACTAAACCTACCTGATCTTCTCCAAAACACGCAAGTTAAACTTTTCCAACATGATGAAAAACAAGAACCCAACAAAACCCAACAGAGACCCCAAAACATGTCAAAAACACCCCAAAAAAGAACGGGATCACCCCCAAAACTGGAAGAAAATTCCCCCCCCAAAAATTTACAATTTTCACCATGATGACCAACATGAACCAAACGAAAACCCAAAAGGAGACACCAAAACACGTCAAAAACACCCCAAAAAAGAAAGGGATCACCCATAAACTGGAAGAAAATCCCCAAAAAGCACAGATCCAATCCCAAAACCAGCCTAAACCTACCTGATGTTCTCCAAAACCCACAAATTTACCCTTTTCCACCATGATGACCATGGAAAACCCAACAAAACCCAATGGAGACAAAAAACATGTCAAAAAAAAAAAAAAAAACAAAAAAAACAAACAAAAAAGAACAGGATCTCCCCAAAAAAGAGAAGAAAACCCCAAATGCCATAGATCCACCCCAAAAGTCCCCCTAAGCCTACCTGATGTTCTCCAAAACCCACAATTTACCCTTTTTCACAATGATGACCAACGAGAACCCAACAAAACCCAACGGACAACCCCAAAACACGTCAAAAACACCCCAAAAAAGAACAGGATCACCCCAAAAAACAGAAGAAAACCCCAAATACCATGAATCCACCCCAAAAGTCCCCCTAAACCTACCTGAAGTTCTCCAAAACCCACAATTTACCCTTTTCCACCAAGATGCCAACAGAAAACCCAACGAAACCCAACAGAGACATCAAAACATGTCAAAAACACCCCAAAAAAGAACGGGATAACCCCCAAAACTGGAAGAAAATCCCCAAAAAGCATGGATCCAATTCCAACACCACCCTAAACCTACCTGATCTTCTCCAAATCCCAAAGTCCACTCCCAACCACCATAAAACCCATTAGGAACTCAACAAAATGCAACAGAAACCCCAAAACACCTCAAAAACACCCCAAAAGCAAACCGGATCAGAAGAAAATACGTGATTTAACCCCAAGAAAACCCTTAAACCTACCTGATCTTCTCCAAATCCCAAAATCCACTCCCACCCACCATAAAACCCATTAGGAACTCAACAAAACGCAACGGAAACCCCAAAACACGTCAAAAACACCCCAAAAAAGAACTGGATCAGAAGGAAAAAAAATCCAAAACTATGCATTTCCCTCCCAAATCACCCTAAACTTACCTGATCTTCTTCAAAACCCACAATCCACTCCCATTTAGCTTAACGACCAACGAGAACCCAACAAAACCCAACGGAGACCCCAAAAACGTCAAAAACACCCCAAAAAAGAACTGGTTCAACCCCAACAACGAAAGAAAACCCCAAAAGCCATAGATCCACACCAAAAATCCCCCTAAACCAACCTGAAGTTCTCCAAAACCCACAATTTACACTTTTCCACATTGATGACCATGGAAAACCCAACGAAACCCAACGGAGACCACAAAACACGTCAAAAAAAAAAAAAAAAAAAAAAAAAAAAGAAAGGGATCACCCCCAAAATTGGAAGAAAATCCTTCAAAATCATAGATCCACCCCAAAACCACCCTAAACCTACCTGATGATCTCCAAAACCCACAATTTACAATTTTCCAACATGATGACCATGGAAAACCCAACGAAACCCAACGGAGACCCCAAAAGAAGTCAAAAACACCCCAAACAAGAACGGGATAAACCCTAAAAACGAAAGAAAACCCCAAAAGCCATAGATCCACACCAAAAGTCCCCCTAAACCTACCTGATGTTCTCCAAAACCCACAATTTACACTTTTCCACCATGATGACCACGGAAAACCCAACAGAGAACCCAAAACACGTCAAAAACACCCCAAACAAGAACAGGATCACCCCCAAAACCAAAGAAAACCCCAAAAAGCACGGATCCAATCCCAAAACCACTCTAAACGTACCTGATGTTCTCCAAATCCAAATGTCCACTCCCAACCACCAGAAAACCCATTAGGAACTCAACGAAACCCAACGGAAACCCCAAAACACGTCAAAAACACCCCAAAAAAGAACTGAATCAGAAGAAAAAACACCAAAAACTATGAATTTCCCCACAAAACCACCCTAAACTCACCTGATCTTCTTCAAAACCCACAATCCACTCCCATTTCCCTTAAGGACCAACGAGAATCCAACTAAAACCCAACGGAGACCCCAAAACAAGTCAAAAACACCCCAAACAAGAACGGAATCACCCCCAAAACTGGAAGAAAATCCCCAAAAAACATAGATCCACCCCAAAACGACACTAAACCTACCTGATCTTCTCCAAAACACGCAAGTTAAACTTTTCCAACATGATGAAAAACAAGAACCCAACAAAACCCAACAGAGACCCCAAAACACGTCAAAAACACCCCAAAAAAGAAAGGGATCACCCATAAACTGGAAGAAAATCCCCAAAAAGCACAGATCCAATCCCAAAACCAGCCTAAACCTACCTGATGTTCTCCAAAACCCACAAATTTACCCTTTTCCACCATGATGACCATGGAAAACCCAACGAAACCCAATGGAGACAAAAAACATGTCAAAAAAAAACAAAAACAAAAACAAAAACAAAAACAAAAAAGAACAGGATCTCCCCAAAAAAGAGAAGAAAACCCCAAATGCCATAGATCCACCCCAAAAGTCCCCCTAAGCCTACCTGATGTTCTCCAAAACCCACAATTTACCCTTTTTCACAATGATGACCAACGAGAACCCAACAAAACCCAACGGACAACCCCAAAACACGTCAAAAACACCCCAAAAAAGAACAGGATCACCCCAAAAAACAGAAGAAAACCCCAAATACCATGAATCCACCCCAAAAGTCCCCCTAAACCTACCTGAAGTTCTCCAAAACCCACAATTTACCCTTTTCCACCAAGATGCCAACAGAAAACCCAACGAAACCCAACAGAGACATCAAAACATGTCAAAAACACCCCAAAAAAGAACGGGATAACCCCCAAAACTGGAAGAAAATCCCCAAAAAGCATGGATCCAATTCCAACACCACCCTAAACCTACCTGATCTTCTCCAAATCCCAAAGTCCACTCCCAACCACCATAAAACCCATTAGGAACTCAACAAAATGCAACAGAAACCCCAAAACACCTCAAAAACACCCCAAAAGCAAACCGGATCAGAAGAAAATACGTGATTTAACCCCAAGAAAACCCTTAAACCTACCTGATCTTCTCCAAATCCCAAAATCCACTCCCACCCACCATAAAACCCATTAGGAACTCAACAAAACGCAACGGAAACCCCAAAACACCTCAAAAACACCCCAAAAAAGAACTGGATCAGAAGGAAAAAAAAACCAAAACTATGCATTTCCCTCCCAAATCACCCTAAACTTACCTGATCTTCTTCAAAACCCACAATCCACTCCCATTTAGCTTAACGACCAACGAGAACCCAACAAAACCCAACGGAGACCCCAAAAACGTCAAAAACACCCCAAAAAAGAACTGGTTCAACCCCAACAACGAAAGAAAACCCCAAAAGCCATAGATCCACACCAAAAATCCCCCTAAACCAACCTGAAGTTCTCCAAAACCCACAGTTTACACTTTTCCACATTGATGACCATGGAAAACCCAACGAAACCCAATGGAGACCACAAAACACGTCAAAAAAAAAAAAAAAAAAAAAAAAAAAAAAAAAAAAAGAAAGGGATCACCCCCAAAATTGGAAGAAAATCCTTCAAAATCATAGATCCACCCCAAAACCACCCTAAACCTACCTGATGATCTCCAAAACCCACAACTTACAATTTTCCAACATGATGACCATGGAAAACCCAACGAAACCCAACGGAGACCCCAAAAGAAGTCAAAAACACCCCAAACAAGAACGGGATAAACCCTAAAAACGAAAGAAAACCCCAAAAGCCATAGATCCACACCAAAAGTCCCCCTAAACCTACCTGATGTTCTCCAAAACCCACAATTTACACTTTTCCACCATGATGACCACGGAAAACCCAACAGAGAACCCAAAACACGTCAAAAACACCCCAAACAAGAACAGGATCACCCCCAAAACCAAAGAAAACCCCAAAAAGCACGGATCCAATCCCAAAACCACTCTAAACGTACCTGATGTTCTCCAAATCCAAATGTCCACTCCCAACCACCATAAAACCCATTAGGAACTCAACGAAACCCAACGGAAACCCCAAAACACGTCAAAAACACCCCAAAAAAGAACTGAATCAGAAGAAAAAACACCAAAAACTATGAATTTCCCCGCAAAACCACCCTAAACTCACCTGATCTTCTTCAAAACCCACAATCCACTCCCATTTCCCTTAAGGACCAACGAGAATCCAACTAAAACCCAACGGAGACCCCAAAACAAGTCAAAAACACCCCAAACAAGAACGGAATCACCCCCAAAACTGGAAGAAAATCCCCAAAAAACATAGATCCACCCCAAAACGACACTAAACCTACCTGATCTTCTCCAAAACACGCAAGTTAAACTTTTCCAACATGATGAAAAACAAGAACCCAACAAAACCCAACAGAGACCCCAAAACACGTCAAAAACACCCCAAAAAAGAAAGGGATCACCCATAAACTGGAAGAAAATCCCCAAAAAGCACAGATCCAATCCCAAAACCAGCCTAAACCTACCTGATGTTCTCCAAAACCCACAAATTTACCCTTTTCCACCATGATGACCATGGAAAACCCAACGAAACCCAATGGAGACAAAAAACATGTCAAAAAAAAACAAAAACAAAAACAAAAACAAAAACAAAAAAGAACAGGATCTCCCCAAAAAAGAGAAGAAAACCCCAAATGCCATAGATCCACCCCAAAAGTCCCCCTAAGCCTACCTGATGTTCTCCAAAACCCACAATTTACCCTTTTTCACAATGATGACCAACGAGAACCCAACAAAACCCAACGGACAACCCCAAAACACGTCAAAAACACCCCAAAAAAGAACAGGATCACCCCAAAAAACAGAAGAAAACCCCAAATACCATGAATCCACCCCAAAAGTCCCCCTAAACCTACCTGAAGTTCTCCAAAACCCACAATTTACCCTTTTCCACCAAGATGCCAACAGAAAACCCAACGAAACCCAACAGAGACATCAAAACATGTCAAAAACACCCCAAAAAAGAACGGGATAACCCCCAAAACTGGAAGAAAATCCCCCAAAAGCATGGATCCAATTCCAACACCACCCTAAACCTACCTGATCTTCTCCAAATCCCAAAGTCCACTCCCAACCACCATAAAACCCATTAGGAACTCAACAAAATGCAACAGAAACCCCAAAACACCTCAAAAACACCCCAAAAGCAAACCGGATCAGAAGAAAATACGTGATTTAACCCCAAGAAAACCCTTAAACCTACCTGATCTTCTCCAAATCCCAAAATCCACTCCCACCCACCATAAAACCCATTAGGAACTCAACAAAACGCAACGGAAACCCCAAAACACGTCAAAAACACCCCAAAAAAGAACTGGATCAGAAGGAAAAAAAAAACAAAACTATGCATTTCCCTCCCAAATCACCCTAAACTTACCTGATCTTCTTCAAAACCCACAATCCACTCCCATTTAGCTTAACGACCAACGAGAACCCAACAAAACCCAACGGAGACCCCAAAAACGTCAAAAACACCCCAAAAAAGAACTGGTTCAACCCCAACAACGAAAGAAAACCCCAAAAGCCATAGATCCACACCAAAAATCCCCCTAAACCAACCTGAAGTTCTCCAAAACCCACAGTTTACACTTTTCCACATTGATGACCATGGAAAACCCAACGAAACCCAATGGAGACCACAAAACACGTCAAAAAAAAAAAAAAAAAAAAAAAAAAAAAAAAAAAAGAAAGGGATCACCCCCAAAATTGGAAGAAAATCCTTCAAAATCATAGATCCACCCCAAAACCACCCTAAACCTACCTGATGATCTCCAAAACCCACAACTTACAATTTTCCAACATGATGACCATGGAAAACCCAACGAAACCCAACGGAGACCCCAAAAGAAGTCAAAAACACCCCAAACAAGAACGGGATAAACCCTAAAAACGAAAGAAAACCCCAAAAGCCATAGATCCACACCAAAAGTCCCCCTAAACCTACCTGATGTTCTCCAAAACCCACAATTTACACTTTTCCACCATGATGACCACGGAAAACCCAACAGAGAACCCAAAACACGTCAAAAACACCCCAAACAAGAACAGGATCACCCCCAAAACCAAAGAAAACCCCAAAAAGCACGGATCCAATCCCAAAACCACTCTAAACGTACCTGATGTTCTCCAAATCCAAATGTCCACTCCCAACCACCAGAAAACCCATTAGGAACTCAACGAAACCCAACGGAAACCCCAAAACACGTCAAAAACACCCCAAAAAAGAACTGAATCAGAAGAAAAAACACCAAAAACTATGAATTTCCCCACAAAACCACCCTAAACTCACCTGATCTTCTTCAAAACCCACAATCCACTCCCATTTCCCTTAAGGACCAACGAGAATCCAACTAAAACCCAACGGAGACCCCAAAACAAGTCAAAAACACCCCAAACAAGAACGGAATCACCCCCAAAACTGGAAGAAAATCCCCAAAAAACATAGATCCACCCCAAAACGACACTAAACCTACCTGATCTTCTCTAAAACACGCAAGTTAAACTTTTCCAACATGATGAAAAACAAGAACCCAACAAAACCCAACAGAGACCCCAAAACATGTCAAAAACACCCCAAAAAAGAACGGGATCACCCCCAAAACTGGAAGAAAATTCCCCCCCCAAAAATTTACAATTTTCACCATGATGACCAACATGAACCAAACGAAAACCCAAAAGGAGACACCAAAACACGTCAAAAACACCCCAAAAAAGAAAGGGATCACCCATAAACTGGAAGAAAATCCCCAAAAAGCACAGATCCAATCCCAAAACCAGCCTAAACCTACCTGATGTTCTCCAAAACCCACAAATTTACCCTTTTCCACCATGATGACCATGGAAAACCCAACGAAACCCAATGGAGACAAAAAACATGTCAAAAAACAAAAAAAAACAAAAAAAAAAACAAAAAACAAAAAAGAACAGGATCTCCCCAAAAAAGAGAAGAAAACCCCAAATGCCATAGATCCACCCCAAAAGTCCCCCTAAGCCTACCTGATGTTCTCCAAAACCCACAATTTACCCTTTTTCACAATGATGACCAACGAGAACCCAACAAAACCCAACGGACAACCCCAAAACACGTCAAAAACACCCCAAAAAAGAACAGGATCACCCCAAAAAACAGAAGAAAACCCCAAATACCATGAATCCACCCCAAAAGTCCCCCTAAACCTACCTGAAGTTCTCCAAAACCCACAATTTACCCTTTTCCACCAAGATGCCAACAGAAAACCCAACGAAACCCAACAGAGACATCAAAACATGTCAAAAACACCCCAAAAAAGAACGGGATAACCCCCAAAACTGGAAGAAAATCCCCCAAAAGCATGGATCCAATTCCAACACCACCCTAAACCTACCTGATCTTCTCCAAATCCCAAAGTCCACTCCCAACCACCATAAAACCCATTAGGAACTCAACAAAATGCAACAGAAACCCCAAAACACCTCAAAAACACCCCAAAAGCAAACCGGATCAGAAGAAAATACGTGATTTAACCCCAAGAAAACCCTTAAACCTACGTGATCTTCTCCAAATCCCAAAATCCACTCCCACCCACCATAAAACCCATTAGGAACTCAACAAAACGCAACGGAAACCCCAAAACACGTCAAAAACACCCCAAAAAAGAACTGGATCAGAAGGAAAAAAAAAACAAAACTATGCATTTCCCTCCCAAATCACCCTAAACTTACCTGATCTTCTTCAAAACCCACAATCCACTCCCATTTAGCTTAACGACCAACGAGAACCCAACAAAACCCAACGGAGACCCCAAAAACGTCAAAAACACCCCAAAAAAGAACTGGTTCAACCCCAACAACGAAAGAAAACCCCAAAAGCCATAGATCCACACCAAAAATCCCCCTAAACCAACCTGAAGTTCTCCAAAACCCACAGTTTACACTTTTCCACATTGATGACCATGGAAAACCCAACGAAACCCAATGGAGACCACAAAACACGTCAAAAAAAAAAAAAAAAAAAAAAAAAAAAAAAAAAGAAAGGGATCACCCCCAAAATTGGAAGAAAATCCTTCAAAATCATAGATCCACCCCAAAACCACCCTAAACCTACCTGATGATCTCCAAAACCCACAACTTACAATTTTCCAACATGATGACCATGGAAAACCCAACGAAACCCAACGGAGACCCCAAAAGAAGTCAAAAACACCCCAAACAAGAACGGGATAAACCCTAAAAACGAAAGAAAACCCCAAAAGCCATAGATCCACACCAAAAGTCCCCCTAAACCTACCTGATGTTCTCCAAAACCCACAATTTACACTTTTCCACCATGATGACCACGGAAAACCCAACAGAGAACCCAAAACACGTCAAAAACACCCCAAACAAGAACAGGATCACCCCCAAAACCAAAGAAAACCCCAAAAAGCACGGATCCAATCCCAAAACCACTCTAAACGTACCTGATGTTCTCCAAATCCAAATGTCCACTCCCAACCACCAGAAAACCCATTAGGAACTCAACGAAACCCAACGGAAACCCCAAAACACGTCAAAAACACCCCAAAAAAGAACTGAATCAGAAGAAAAAACACCAAAAACTATGAATTTCCCCACAAAACCACCCTAAACTCACCTGATCTTCTTCAAAACCCACAATCCACTCCCATTTCCCTTAAGGACCAACGAGAATCCAACTAAAACCCAACGGAGACCCCAAAACAAGTCAAAAACACCCCAAACAAGAACGGAATCACCCCCAAAACTGGAAGAAAATCCCCAAAAAACATAGATCCACCCCAAAACGACACTAAACCTACCTGATCTTCTCCAAAACACGCAAGTTAAACTTTTCCAACATGATGAAAAACAAGAACCCAACAAAACCCAACAGAGACCCCAAAACATGTCAAAAACACCCCAAAAAAGAACGGGATCACCCCCAAAACTGGAAGAAAATTCCCCCCCCAAAAATTTACAATTTTCACCATGATGACCAACATGAACCAAACGAAAACCCAAAAGGAGACACCAAAACACGTCAAAAACACCCCAAAAAAGAAAGGGATCACCCATAAACTGGAAGAAAATCCCCAAAAAGCACAGATCCAATCCCAAAACCAGCCTAAACCTACCTGATGTTCTCCAAAACCCACAAATTTACCCTTTTCCACCATGATGACCATGGAAAACCCAACGAAACCCAATGGAGACAAAAAACATGTCAAAAAACAAAAAAAAACAAAAAAAAAAACAAAAAACAAAAAAGAACAGGATCTCCCCAAAAAAGAGAAGAAAACCCCAAATGCCATAGATCCACCCCAAAAGTCCCCCTAAGCCTACCTGATGTTCTCCAAAACCCACAATTTACCCTTTTTCACAATGATGACCAACGAGAACCCAACAAAACCCAACGGACAACCCCAAAACACGTCAAAAACACCCCAAAAAAGAACAGGATCACCCCAAAAAACAGAAGAAAACCCCAAATACCATGAATCCACCCCAAAAGTCCCCCTAAACCTACCTGAAGTTCTCCAAAACCCACAATTTACCCTTTTCCACCAAGATGCCAACAGAAAACCCAACGAAACCCAACAGAGACATCAAAACATGTCAAAAACACCCCAAAAAAGAACGGGATAACCCCCAAAACTGGAAGAAAATCCCCAAAAAGCATGGATCCAATTCCAACACCACCCTAAACCTACCTGATCTTCTCCAAATCCCAAAGTCCACTCCCAACCACCATAAAACCCATTAGGAACTCAACAAAATGCAACAGAAACCCCAAAACACCTCAAAAACACCCCAAAAGCAAACCGGATCAGAAGAAAATACGTGATTTAACCCCAAGAAAACCCTTAAACCTACCTGATCTTCTCCAAATCCCAAAATCCACTCCCACCCACCATAAAACCCATTAGGAACTCAACAAAACGCAACGGAAACCCCAAAACACGTCAAAAACACCCCAAAAAAGAACTGGATCAGAAGGAAAAAAAATCCAAAACTATGCATTTCCCTCCCAAATCACCCTAAACTTACCTGATCTTCTTCAAAACCCACAATCCACTCCCATTTAGCTTAACGACCAACGAGAACCCAACAAAACCCAACGGAGACCCCAAAAACGTCAAAAACACCCCAAAAAAGAACTGGTTCAACCCCAACAACGAAAGAAAACCCCAAAAGCCATAGATCCACACCAAAAATCCCCCTAAACCAACCTGAAGTTCTCCAAAACCCACAGTTTACACTTTTCCACATTGATGACCATGGAAAACCCAACGAAACCCAACGGAGACCACAAAACACGTCAAAAAAAAAAAAAAAAAAAAAAAAAAAAGAAAGGGATCACCCCCAAAATTGGAAGAAAATCCTTCAAAATCATAGATCCACCCCAAAACCACCCTAAACCTACCTGATGATCTCCAAAACCCACAATTTACAATTTTCCAACATGATGACCATGGAAAACCCAACGAAACCCAACGGAGACCCCAAAAGAAGTCAAAAACACCCCAAACAAGAACGGGATAAACCCTAAAAACGAAAGAAAACCCCAAAAGCCATAGATCCACACCAAAAGTCCCCCTAAACCTACCTGATGTTCTCCAAAACCCACAATTTACACTTTTCCACCATGATGACCACGGAAAACCCAACAGAGAACCCAAAACACGTCAAAAACACCCCAAACAAGAACAGGATCACCCCCAAAACCAAAGAAAACCCCAAAAAGCACGGATCCAATCCCAAAACCACTCTAAACGTACCTGATGTTCTCCAAATCCAAATGTCCACTCCCAACCACCAGAAAACCCATTAGGAACTCAACGAAACCCAACGGAAACCCCAAAACACGTCAAAAACACCCCAAAAAAGAACTGAATCAGAAGAAAAAACACCAAAAACTATGAATTTCCCCACAAAACCACCCTAAACTCACCTGATCTTCTTCAAAACCCACAATCCACTCCCATTTCCCTTAAGGACCAACGAGAATCCAACTAAAACCCAACGGAGACCCCAAAACAAGTCAAAAACACCCCAAACAAGAACGGAATCACCCCCAAAACTGGAAGAAAATCCCCAAAAAACATAGATCCACCCCAAAACGACACTAAACCTACCTGATCTTCTCCAAAACACGCAAGTTAAACTTTTCCAACATGATGAAAAACAAGAACCCAACAAAACCCAACAGAGACCCCAAAACATGTCAAAAACACCCCAAAAAAGAACGGGATCACCCCCAAAACTGGAAGAAAATTCCCCCCCCAAAAATTTACAATTTTCACCATGATGACCAACATGAACCAAACGAAAACCCAAAAGGAGACACCAAAACACGTCAAAAACACCCCAAAAAAGAAAGGGATCACCCATAAACTGGAAGAAAATCCCCAAAAAGCACAGATCCAATCCAAAACCAGCCTAAACCTACCTGATGTTCTCCAAAACCCACAAATTTACCCTTTTCCACCATGATGACCATGGAAAACCCAACGAAACCCAATGGAGACAAAAAACATGTCAAAAAACAAAAAAAAAACAAAAAAAAAAACAAAAAACAAAAAAGAACAGGATCTCCCCAAAAAAGAGAAGAAAACCCCAAATGCCATAGATCCACCCCAAAAGTCCCCCTAAGCCTACCTGATGTTCTCCAAAACCCACAATTTACCCTTTTTCACAATGATGACCAACGAGAACCCAACAAAACCCAACGGACAACCCCAAAACACGTCAAAAACACCCCAAAAAAGAACAGGATCACCCCAAAAAACAGAAGAAAACCCCAAATACCATGAATCCACCCCAAAAGTCCCCCTAAACCTACCTGAAGTTCTCCAAAACCCACAATTTACCCTTTTCCACCAAGATGCCAACAGAAAACCCAACGAAACCCAACAGAGACATCAAAACATGTCAAAAACACCCCAAAAAAGAACGGGATAACCCCCAAAACTGGAAGAAAATCCCCAAAAAGCATGGATCCAATTCCAACACCACCCTAAACCTACCTGATCTTCTCCAAATCCCAAAGTCCACTCCCAACCACCATAAAACCCATTAGGAACTCAACAAAATGCAACAGAAACCCCAAAACACCTCAAAAACACCCCAAAAGCAAACCGGATCAGAAGAAAATACGTGATTTAACCCCAAGAAAACCCTTAAACCTACCTGATCTTCTCCAAATCCCAAAATCCACTCCCACCCACCATAAAACCCATTAGGAACTCAACAAAACGCAATGGAAACCCCAAAACACGTCAAAAACACCCCAAAAAAGAACTGGATCAGAAGGAAAAAAAAACCAAAACCATGCATTTCCCTCCCAAATCACCCTAAACTTACCTGATCTTCTTCAAAACCCACAATCCACTCCCATTTAGCTTAACGACCAACGAGAACCCAACAAAACCCAACGGAGACCCCAAAAACGTCAAAAACACCCCAAAAAAGAACTGGTTCAACCCCAACAACGAAAGAAAACCCCAAAAGCCATAGATCCACACCAAAAATCCCCCTAAACCAACCTGAAGTTCTCCAAAACCCACAGTTTACACTTTTCCACATTGATGACCATGGAAAACCCAACGAAACCCAACGGAGACCACAAAACACGTCAAAAAAAAAAAAAAAAAAAAAAAAAAAGAAAGGGATCACCCCCAAAATTGGAAGAAAATCCTTCAAAATCATAGATCCACCCCAAAACCACCCTAAACCTACCTGATGATCTCCAAAACCCACAACTTACAATTTTCCAACATGATGACCATGGAAAACCCAACGATACCCAACGGAGACCCCAAAAGAAGTCAAAAACACCCCCAAACAAGAACGGGATAAACCCTAAAAACGAAAGAAAACCCCAAAAGCCATAGATCCACACCAAAAGTCCCCCTAAACCTACCTGATGTTCTCCAAAACCCACAATTTACACTTTTCCACCATGATGACCACGGAAAACCCAACAGAGAACCCAAAACACGTCAAAAACACCCCAAACAAGAACAGGATCACCCCCAAAACCAAAGAAAACCCCAAAAAGCACGGATCCAATCCCAAAACCACTCTAAACGTACCTGATGTTCTCCAAATCCAAATGTCCACTCCCAACCACCAGAAAACCCATTAGGAACTCAACGAAACCCAACGGAAACCCCAAAACACGTCAAAAACACCCCAAAAAAGAACTGAATCAGAAGAAAAAACACCAAAAACTATGAATTTCCCCACAAAACCACCCTAAACTCACCTGATCTTCTTCAAAACCCACAATCCACTCCCATTTCCCTTAAGGACCAACGAGAATCCAACTAAAACCCAACGGAGACCCCAAAACAAGTCAAAAACACCCCAAACAAGAACGGAATCACCCCCAAAACTGGAAGAAAATCCCCAAAAAACATAGATCCACCCCAAAACGACACTAAACCTACCTGATCTTCTCCAAAACACGCAAGTTAAACTTTTCCAACATGATGAAAAACAAGAACCCAACAAAACCCAACAGAGACCCCAAAACATGTCAAAAACACCCCAAAAAAGAACGGGATCACCCCCAAAACTGGAAGAAAATTCCCCCCCCAAAAATTTACAATTTTCACCATGATGACCAACATGAACCAAACGAAAACCCAAAAGGAGACACCAAAACACGTCAAAAACACCCCAAAAAAGAAAGGGATCACCCATAAACTGGAAGAAAATCCCCAAAAAGCACAGATCCAATCCCAAAACCAGCCTAAACCTACCTGATGTTCTCCAAAACCCACAAATTTACCCTTTTCCACCATGATGACCATGGAAAACCCAACGAAACCCAATGGAGACAAAAAACATGTCAAAAAACAAAAAAAAAACAAAAAAAAAAAAACAAAAAACAAAAAAGAACAGGATCTCCCCAAAAAAGAGAAGAAAACCCCAAATGCCATAGATCCACCCCAAAAGTCCCCCTAAGCCTACCTGATGTTCTCCAAAACCCACAATTTACCCTTTTTCACAATGATGACCAACGAGAACCCAACAAAACCCAACGGACAACCCCAAAACACGTCAAAAACACCCCAAAAAAGAACAGGATCACCCCAAAAAACAGAAGAAAACCCCAAATACCATGAATCCACCCCAAAAGTCCCCCTAAACCTACCTGAAGTTCTCCAAAACCCACAATTTACCCTTTTCCACCAAGATGCCAACAGAAAACCCAACGAAACCCAACAGAGACATCAAAACATGTCAAAAACACCCCAAAAAAGAACGGGATAACCCCCAAAACTGGAAGAAAATCCCCAAAAAGCATGGATCCAATTCCAACACCACCCTAAACCTACCTGATCTTCTCCAAATCCCAAAGTCCACTCCCAACCACCATAAAACCCATTAGGAACTCAACAAAATGCAACAGAAACCCCAAAACACCTCAAAAACACCCCAAAAGCAAACCGGATCAGAAGAAAATACGTGATTTAACCCCAAGAAAACCCTTAAACCTACCTGATCTTCTCCAAATCCCAAAATCCACTCCCACCCACCATAAAACCCATTAGGAACTCAACAAAACGCAACGGAAACCCCAAAACACGTCAAAAACACCCCAAAAAAGAACTGGATCAGAAGGAAAAAAAAAACAAAACTATGCATTTCCCTCCCAAATCACCCTAAACTTACCTGATCTTCTTCAAAACCCACAATCCACTCCCATTTAGCTTAACGACCAACGAGAACCCAACAAAACCCAACGGAGACCCCAAAAACGTCAAAAACACCCCAAAAAAGAACTGGTTCAACCCCAACAACGAAAGAAAACCCCAAAAGCCATAGATCCACACCAAAAATCCCCCTAAACCAACCTGAAGTTCTCCAAAACCCACAGTTTACACTTTTCCACATTGATGACCATGGAAAACCCAACGAAACCCAATGGAGACCACAAAACACGTCAAAAAAAAAAAAAAAAAAAAAAAAAAAAAAAAAAAAGAAAGGGATCACCCCCAAAATTGGAAGAAAATCCTTCAAAATCATAGATCCACCCCAAAACCACCCTAAACCTACCTGATGATCTCCAAAACCCACAACTTACAATTTTCCAACATGATGACCATGGAAAACCCAACGAAACCCAACGGAGACCCCAAAAGAAGTCAAAAACACCCCAAACAAGAACGGGATAAACCCTAAAAACGAAAGAAAACCCCAAAAGCCATAGATCCACACCAAAAGTCCCCCTAAACCTACCTGATGTTCTCCAAAACCCACAATTTACACTTTTCCACCATGATGACCACGGAAAACCCAACAGAGAACCCAAAACACGTCAAAAACACCCCAAACAAGAACAGGATCACCCCCAAAACCAAAGAAAACCCCAAAAAGCACGGATCCAATCCCAAAACCACTCTAAACGTACCTGATGTTCTCCAAATCCAAATGTCCACTCCCAACCACCAGAAAACCCATTAGGAACTCAACGAAACCCAACGGAAACCCCAAAACACGTCAAAAACACCCCAAAAAAGAACTGAATCAGAAGAAAAAACACCAAAAACTATGAATTTCCCCACAAAACCACCCTAAACTCACCTGATCTTCTTCAAAACCCACAATCCACTCCCATTTCCCTTAAGGACCAACGAGAATCCAACTAAAACCCAACGGAGACCCCAAAACAAGTCAAAAACACCCCAAACAAGAACGGAATCACCCCCAAAACTGGAAGAAAATCCCCAAAAAACATAGATCCACCCCAAAACGACACTAAACCTACCTGATCTTCTCCAAAACACGCAAGTTAAACTTTTCCAACATGATGAAAAACAAGAACCCAACAAAACCCAACAGAGACCCCAAAACATGTCAAAAACACCCCAAAAAAGAACGGGATCACCCCCAAAACTGGAAGAAAATTCCCCCCCCAAAAATTTACAATTTTCACCATGATGACCAACATGAACCAAACGAAAACCCAAAAGGAGACACCAAAACACGTCAAAAACACCCCAAAAAAGAAAGGGATCACCCATAAACTGGAAGAAAATCCCCAAAAAGCACAGATCCAATCCCAAAACCAGCCTAAACCTACCTGATGTTCTCCAAAACCCACAAATTTACCCTTTTCCACCATGATGACCATGGAAAACCCAACGAAACCCAATGGAGACAAAAAACATGTCAAAAAACAAAAAAAAACAAAAAAAAAAACAAAAAACAAAAAAGAACAGGATCTCCCCAAAAAAGAGAAGAAAACCCCAAATGCCATAGATCCACCCCAAAAGTCCCCCTAAGCCTACCTGATGTTCTCCAAAACCCACAATTTACCCTTTTTCACAATGATGACCAACGAGAACCCAACAAAACCCAACGGACAACCCCAAAACACGTCAAAAACACCCCAAAAAAGAACAGGATCACCCCAAAAAACAAGAAAACCCCAAATACCATGAATCCACCCCAAAAGTCCCCCTAAACCTACCTGAAGTTCTCCAAAACCCACAATTTACCCTTTTCCACCAAGATGCCAACAGAAAACCCAACGAAACCCAACAGAGACATCAAAACATGTCAAAAACACCCCAAAAAAGAACGGGATAACCCCCAAAACTGGAAGAAAATCCCCAAAAAGCATGGATCCAATTCCAAAACCACCCTAAACCTACCTGATCTTCTCCAAATCCCAAAGTCCACTCCCAACCACCATAAAACCCATTAGGAACTCAACAAAATGCAACAGAAACCCCAAAACACCTCAAAAACACCCCAAAAGCAAACCGGATCAGAAGAAAATACGTGATTTAACCCCAAGAAAACCCTTAAACCTACCTGATCTTCTCCAAATCCCAAAATCCACTCCCACCCACCATAAAACCCATTAGGAACTCAACAAAACGCAACGGAAACCCCAAAACACGTCAAAAACACCCCAAAAAAGAACTGGATCAGAAGGAAAAAAAAACCAAAACTATGCATTTCCCTCCCAAATCACCCTAAACTTACCTGATCTTCTTCAAAACCCACAATCCACTCCCATTTAGCTTAACGACCAACGAGAACCCAACAAAACCCAACGGAGACCCCAAAAACGTCAAAAACACCCCAAAAAAGAACTGGTTCAACCCCAACAACGAAAGAAAACCCCAAAAGCCATAGATCCACACCAAAAATCCCCCTAAACCAACCTGAAGTTCTCCAAAACCCACAGTTTACACTTTTCCACATTGATGACCATGGAAAACCCAACGAAACCCAACGGAGACCACAAAACACGTCAAAAAAAAAAAAAAAAAAAAAAAGGGATCACCCCCAAAATTGGAAGAAAATCCTTCAAAATCATAGATCCACCCCAAAACCACCCTAAACCTACCTGATGATCTCCAAAACCCACAATTTACAATTTTCCAACATGATGACCATGGAAAACCCAACGAAACCCAACGGAGACCCCAAAAGAAGTCAAAAACACCCCAAACAAGAACGGGATAAACCCTAAAAACGAAAGAAAACCCCAAAAGCCATAGATCCACACCAAAAGTCCCCCTAAACCTACCTGATGTTCTCCAAAACCCACAATTTACACTTTTCCACCATGATGACCACGGAAAACCCAACAGAGAACCCAAAACACGTCAAAAACACCCCAAACAAGAACAGGATCACCCCCAAAACCAAAGAAAACCCCAAAAAGCACGGATCCAATCCCAAAACCACTCTAAACGTACCTGATGTTCTCCAAATCCAAATGTCCACTCCCAACCACCAGAAAACCCATTAGGAACTCAACGAAACCCAACGGAAACCCCAAAACACGTCAAAAACACCCCAAAAAAGAACTGAATCAGAAGAAAAAACACCAAAAACTATGAATTTCCCCACAAAACCACCCTAAACTCACCTGATCTTCTTCAAAACCCACAATCCACTCCCATTTCCCTTAAGGACCAACAAGAATCCAACTAAAACCCAACGGAGACCCCAAAACAAGTCAAAAACACCCCAAACAAGAACGGAATCACCCCCAAAACTGGAAGAAAATCCCCAAAAAACATAGATCCACCCCAAAACGACACTAAACCTACCTGATCTTCTCCAAAACACGCAAGTTAAACTTTTCCAACATGATGAAAAACAAGAACCCAACAAAACCCAACAGAGACCCCAAAACATGTCAAAAACACCCCAAAAAAGAACGGGATCACCCCCAAAACTGGAAGAAAATTCCCCCCCCAAAAATTTACAATTTTCACCATGATGACCAACATGAACCAAACGAAAACCCAAAAGGAGACACCAAAACACGTCAAAAACACCCCAAAAAAGAAAGGGATCACCCATAAACTGGAAGAAAATCCCCAAAAAGCACAGATCCAATCCCAAAACCAGCCTAAACCTACCTGATGTTCTCCAAAACCCACAAATTTACCCTTTTCCACCATGATGACCATGGAAAACCCAACGAAACCCAATGGAGACAAAAAACATGTCAAAAAACAAAAAAAAAACAAAAAAAAAACAAAAAACAAAAAAGAACAGGATCTCCCCAAAAAAGAGAAGAAAACCCCAAATGCCATAGATCCACCCCAAAAGTCCCCCTAAGCCTACCTGATGTTCTCCAAAACCCACAATTTACCCTTTTTCACAATGATGACCAACGAGAACCCAACAAAACCCAACGGACAACCCCAAAACACGTCAAAAACACCCCAAAAAAGAACAGGATCACCCCAAAAAACAGAAGAAAACCCCAAATACCATGAATCCACCCCAAAAGTCCCCCTAAACCTACCTGAAGTTCTCCAAAACCCACAATTTACCCTTTTCCACCAAGATGCCAACAGAAAACCCAACGAAACCCAACAGAGACATCAAAACATGTCAAAAACACCCCAAAAAAGAACGGGATAACCCCCAAAACTGGAAGAAAATCCCCAAAAAGCATGGATCCAATTCCAACACCACCCTAAACCTACCTGATCTTCTCCAAATCCCAAAGTCCACTCCCAACCACCATAAAACCCATTAGGAACTCAACAAAATGCAACAGAAACCCCAAAACACCTCAAAAACACCCCAAAAGCAAACCGGATCAGAAGAAAATACGTGATTTAACCCCAAGAAAACCCTTAAACCTACCTGATCTTCTCCAAATCCCAAAATCCACTCCCACCCACCATAAAACCCATTAGGAACTCAACAAAACGCAATGGAAACCCCAAAACACGTCAAAAACACCCCAAAAAAGAACTGGATCAGAAGGAAAAAAAAACCAAAACCATGCATTTCCCTCCCAAATCACCCTAAACTTACCTGATCTTCTTCAAAACCCACAATCCACTCCCATTTAGCTTAACGACCAACGAGAACCCAACAAAACCCAACGGAGACCCCAAAAACGTCAAAAACACCCCAAAAAAGAACTGGTTCAACCCCAACAACGAAAGAAAACCCCAAAAGCCATAGATCCACACCAAAAATCCCCCTAAACCAACCTGAAGTTCTCCAAAACCCACAGTTTACACTTTTCCACATTGATGACCATGGAAAACCCAACGAAACCCAACGGAGACCACAAAACACGTCAAAAAAAAAAAAAAAAAAAAAAAAAAAGAAAGGGATCACCCCCAAAATTGGAAGAAAATCCTTCAAAATCATAGATCCACCCCAAAACCACCCTAAACCTACCTGATGATCTCCAAAACCCACAACTTACAATTTTCCAACATGATGACCATGGAAAACCCAACGATACCCAACGGAGACCCCAAAAGAAGTCAAAAACACCCCAAACAAGAACGGGATAAACCCTAAAAACGAAAGAAAACCCCAAAAGCCATAGATCCACACCAAAAGTCCCCCTAAACCTACCTGATGTTCTCCAAAACCCACAATTTACACTTTTCCACCATGATGACCACGGAAAACCCAACAGAGAACCCAAAACACGTCAAAAACACCCCAAACAAGAACAGGATCACCCCCAAAACCAAAGAAAACCCCAAAAAGCACGGATCCAATCCCAAAACCACTCTAAACGTACCTGATGTTCTCCAAATCCAAATGTCCACTCCCAACCACCAGAAAACCCATTAGGAACTCAACGAAACCCAACGGAAACCCCAAAACACCTCAAAAACACCCCAAAAAAGAACTGAATCAGAAGAAAAAACACCAAAAACTATGAATTTCCCCACAAAACCACCCTAAACTCACCTGATCTTCTTCAAAACCCACAATCCACTCCCATTTCCCTTAAGGACCAACGAGAATCCAACTAAAACCCAACGGAGACCCCAAAACAAGTCAAAAACACCCCAAACAAGAACGGAATCACCCCCAAAACTGGAAGAAAATCCCCAAAAAACATAGATCCACCCCAAAACGACACTAAACCTACCTGATCTTCTCCAAAACACGCAAGTTAAACTTTTCCAACATGATGAAAAACAAGAACCCAACAAAACCCAACAGAGACCCCAAAACATGTCAAAAACACCCCAAAAAAGAACGGGATCACCCCCAAAACTGGAAGAAAATTCCCCCCCCAAAAATTTACAATTTTCACCATGATGACCAACATGAACCAAACGAAAACCCAAAAGGAGACACCAAAACACGTCAAAAACACCCCAAAAAAGAAAGGGATCACCCATAAACTGGAAGAAAATCCCCAAAAAGCACAGATCCAATCCCAAAACCAGCCTAAACCTACCTGATGTTCTCCAAAACCCACAAATTTACCCTTTTCCACCATGATGACCATGGAAAACCCAACGAAACCCAATGGAGACAAAAAACATGTCAAAAAACAAAAAAAAACAAAAAAAAAAACAAAAAACAAAAAAGAACAGGATCTCCCCAAAAAAGAGAAGAAAACCCCAAATGCCATAGATCCACCCCAAAAGTCCCCCTAAGCCTACCTGATGTTCTCCAAAACCCACAATTTACCCTTTTTCACAATGATGACCAACGAGAACCCAACAAAACCCAACGGACAACCCCAAAACACGTCAAAAACACCCCAAAAAAGAACAGGATCACCCCAAAAAACAGAAGAAAACCCCAAATACCATGAATCCACCCCAAAAGTCCCCCTAAACCTACCTGAAGTTCTCCAAAACCCACAATTTACCCTTTTCCACCAAGATGCCAACAGAAAACCCAACGAAACCCAACAGAGACATCAAAACATGTCAAAAACACCCCAAAAAAGAACGGGATAACCCCCAAAACTGGAAGAAAATCCCCAAAAAGCATGGATCCAATTCCAAAACCACCCTAAACCTACCTGATCTTCTCCAAATCCCAAAGTCCACTCCCAACCACCATAAAACCCATTAGGAACTCAACAAAATGCAACAGAAACCCCAAAACACCTCAAAAACACCCCAAAAGCAAACCGGATCAGAAGAAAATACGTGATTTAACCCCAAGAAAACCCTTAAACCTACCTGATCTTCTCCAAATCCCAAAATCCACTCCCACCCACCATAAAACCCATTAGGAACTCAACAAAACGCAACGGAAACCCCAAAACACGTCAAAAACACCCCAAAAAAGAACTGGATCAGAAGGAAAAAAAAAACAAAACTATGCATTTCCCTCCCAAATCACCCTAAACTTACCTGATCTTCTTCAAAACCCACAATCCACTCCCATTTAGCTTAACGACCAACGAGAACCCAACAAAACCCAACGGAGACCCCAAAAACGTCAAAAACACCCCAAAAAAGAACTGGTTCAACCCCAACAACGAAAGAAAACCCCAAAAGCCATAGATCCACACCAAAAATCCCCCTAAACCAACCTGAAGTTCTCCAAAACCCACAGTTTACACTTTTCCACATTGATGACCATGGAAAACCCAACGAAACCCAACGGAGACCCCAAAAGAAGTCAAAAACACCCCAAACAAGAACGGGATAAACCCTAAAAACGAAAGAAAACCCCAAAAGCCATAGATCCACACCAAAAGTCCCCCTAAACCTACCTGATGTTCTCCAAAACCCACAATTTACACTTTTCCACCATGATGACCACGGAAAACCCAACAGAGAACCCAAAACACGTCAAAAACACCCCAAACAAGAACAGGATCACCCCCAAAACCAAAGAAAACCCCAAAAAGCACGGATCCAATCCCAAAACCACTCTAAACGTACCTGATGTTCTCCAAATCCAAATGTCCACTCCCAACCACCAGAAAACCCATTAGGAACTCAACGAAACCCAACGGAAACCCCAAAACACGTCAAAAACACCCCAAAAAAGAACTGAATCAGAAGAAAAAACACCAAAAACTATGAATTTCCCCACAAAACCACCCTAAACTCACCTGATCTTCTTCAAAACCCACAATCCACTCCCATTTCCCTTAAGGACCAACAAGAATCCAACTAAAACCCAACGGAGACCCCAAAACATGTCAAAAACACCCCAAAAAAGAACGGGATCACCCCCAAAACTGGAAGAAAATTCCCCCCCCAAAAATTTACAATTTTCACCATGATGACCAACATGAACCAAACGAAAACCCAAAAGGAGACACCAAAACACGTCAAAAACACCCCAAAAAAGAAAGGGATCACCCATAAACTGGAAGAAAATCCCCAAAAAGCACAGATCCAATCCCAAAACCAGCCTAAACCTACCTGATGTTCTCCAAAACCCACAAATTTACCCTTTTCCACCATGATGACCATGGAAAACCCAACGAAACCCAATGGAGACAAAAAACATGTCAAAAAACAAAAAAAAACAAAAAAAAAAACAAAAAACAAAAAAGAACAGGATCTCCCCAAAAAAGAGAAGAAAACCCCAAATGCCATAGATCCACCCCAAAAGTCCCCCTAAGCCTACCTGATGTTCTCCAAAACCCACAATTTACCCTTTTTCACAATGATGACCAACGAGAACCCAACAAAACCCAACGGACAACCCCAAAACACGTCAAAAACACCCCAAAAAAGAACAGGATCACCCCAAAAAACAGAAGAAAACCCCAAATACCATGAATCCACCCCAAAAGTCCCCCTAAACCTACCTGAAGTTCTCCAAAACCCACAATTTACCCTTTTCCACCAAGATGCCAACAGAAAACCCAACGAAACCCAACAGAGACATCAAAACATGTCAAAAACACCCCAAAAAAGAACGGGATAACCCCCAAAACTGGAAGAAAATCCCCAAAAAGCATGGATCCAATTCCAAAACCACCCTAAACCTACCTGATCTTCTCCAAATCCCAAAGTCCACTCCCAACCACCATAAAACCCATTAGGAACTCAACAAAATGCAACAGAAACCCCAAAACACCTCAAAAACACCCCAAAAGCAAACCGGATCAGAAGAAAATACGTGATTTAACCCCAAGAAAACCCTTAAACCTACCTGATCTTCTCCAAATCCCAAAATCCACTCCCACCCACCATAAAACCCATTAGGAACTCAACAAAACGCAACGGAAACCCCAAAACACGTCAAAAACACCCCAAAAAAGAACTGGATCAGAAGGAAAAAAAAAACAAAACTATGCATTTCCCTCCCAAATCACCCTAAACTTACCTGATCTTCTTCAAAACCCACAATCCACTCCCATTTAGCTTAACGACCAACGAGAACCCAACAAAACCCAACGGAGACCCCAAAAACGTCAAAAACACCCCAAAAAAGAACTGGTTCAACCCCAACAACGAAAGAAAACCCCAAAAGCCATAGATCCACACCAAAAATCCCCCTAAACCAACCTGAAGTTCTCCAAAACCCACAGTTTACACTTTTCCACATTGATGACCATGGAAAACCCAACGAAACCCAACGGAGACCCCAAAAGAAGTCAAAAACACCCCAAACAAGAACGGGATAAACCCTAAAAACGAAAGAAAACCCCAAAAGCCATAGATCCACACCAAAAGTCCCCCTAAACCTACCTGATGTTCTCCAAAACCCACAATTTACACTTTTCCACCATGATGACCACGGAAAACCCAACAGAGAACCCAAAACACGTCAAAAACACCCCAAACAAGAACAGGATCACCCCCAAAACCAAAGAAAACCCCAAAAAGCACGGATCCAATCCCAAAACCACTCTAAACGTACCTGATGTTCTCCAAATCCAAATGTCCACTCCCAACCACCAGAAAACCCATTAGGAACTCAACGAAACCCAACGGAAACCCCAAAACACGTCAAAAACACCCCAAAAAAGAACTGAATCAGAAGAAAAAACACCAAAAACTATGAATTTCCCCACAAAACCACCCTAAACTCACCTGATCTTCTTCAAAACCCACAATCCACTCCCATTTCCCTTAAGGACCAACGAGAATCCAACTAAAACCCAACGGAGACCCCAAAACAAGTCAAAAACACCCCAAACAAGAACGGAATCACCCCCAAAACTGGAAGAAAATCCCCAAAAAACATAGATCCACCCCAAAACGACACTAAACCTACCTGATCTTCTCCAAAACACGCAAGTTAAACTTTTCCAACATGATGAAAAACAAGAACCCAACAAAACCCAACAGAGACCCCAAAACATGTCAAAAACACCCCAAAAAAGAACGGGATCACCCCCAAAACTGGAAGAAAATTCCCCCCCCAAAAATTTACAATTTTCACCATGATGACCAACATGAACCAAACGAAAACCCAAAAGGAGACACCAAAACACGTCAAAAACACCCCAAAAAAGAAAGGGATCACCCATAAACTGGAAGAAAATCCCCAAAAAGCACAGATCCAATCCCAAAACCAGCCTAAACCTACCTGATGTTCTCCAAAACCCACAAATTTACCCTTTTCCACCATGATGACCATGGAAAACCCAACGAAACCCAATGGAGACAAAAAACATGTCAAAAAACAAAAAAAAACAAAAAAAAAAACAAAAAACAAAAAAGAACAGGATCTCCCCAAAAAAGAGAAGAAAACCCCAAATGCCATAGATCCACCCCAAAAGTCCCCCTAAGCCTACCTGATGTTCTCCAAAACCCACAATTTACCCTTTTTCACAATGATGACCAACGAGAACCCAACAAAACCCAACGGACAACCCCAAAACACATCAAAAACACCCCAAAAAAGAACAGGATCACCCCAAAAAACAGAAGAAAACCCCAAATACCATGAATCCACCCCAAAAGTCCCCCTAAACCTACCTGAAGTTCTCCAAAACCCACAATTTACACTTTTCCACCAAGATGCCAACAGAAAACCCAACGAAACCCAACAGAGACATCAAAACATGTCAAAAACACCCCAAAAAAGAACGGGATAACCCCCAAAACTGGAAGAAAATCCCCAAAAAGCATGGATCCAATTCCAAAACCACCCTAAACCTACCTGATCTTCTCCAAATCCCAAAGTCCACTCCCAACCACCATAAAACCCATTAGGAACTCAACAAAATGCAACAGAAACCCCAAAACACCTCAAAAACACCCCAAAAGCAAACCGGATCAGAAGAAAATACGTGATTTAACCCCAAGAAAACCCTTAAACCTACCTGATCTTCTCCAAATCCCAAAATCCACTCCCACCCACCATAAAACCCATTAGGAACTCAACAAAACGCAACGGAAACCCCAAAACACGTCAAAAACACCCCAAAAAAGAACTGGATCAGAAGGAAAAAAAAAACAAAACTATGCATTTCCCTCCCAAATCACCCTAAACTTACCTGATCTTCTTCAAAACCCACAATCCACTCCCATTTAGCTTAACGACCAACGAGAACCCAACAAAACCCAACGGAGACCCCAAAAACGTCAAAAACACCCCAAAAAAGAACTGGTTCAACCCCAACAACGAAAGAAAACCCCAAAAGCCATAGATCCACACCAAAAATCCCCCTAAACCAACCTGAAGTTCTCCAAAACCCACAGTTTACACTTTTCCACATTGATGACCATGGAAAACCCAACGAAACCCAACGGAGACCCCAAAAGAAGTCAAAAACACCCCAAACAAGAACGGGATAAACCCTAAAAACGAAAGAAAACCCCAAAAGCCATAGATCCACACCAAAAGTCCCCCTAAACCTACCTGATGTTCTCCAAAACCCACAATTTACACTTTTCCACCATGATGACCACGGAAAACCCAACAGAGAACCCAAAACACGTCAAAAACACCCCAAACAAGAACAGGATCACCCCCAAAACCAAAGAAAACCCCAAAAAGCACGGATCCAATCCCAAAACCACTCTAAACGTACCTGATGTTCTCCAAATCCAAATGTCCACTCCCAACCACCAGAAAACCCATTAGGAACTCAACGAAACCCAACGGAAACCCCAAAACACGTCAAAAACACCCCAAAAAAGAACTGAATCAGAAGAAAAAACACCAAAAACTATGAATTTCCCCACAAAACCACCCTAAACTCACCTGATCTTCTTCAAAACCCACAATCCACTCCCATTTCCCTTAAGGACCAACGAGAATCCAACTAAAACCCAACGGAGACCCCAAAACAAGTCAAAAACACCCCAAACAAGAACGGAATCACCCCCAAAACTGGAAGAAAATCCCCAAAAAACATAGATCCACCCCAAAACGACACTAAACCTACCTGATCTTCTCCAAAACACGCAAGTTAAACTTTTCCAACATGATGAAAAACAAGAACCCAACAAAACCCAACAGAGACCCCAAAACATGTCAAAAACACCCCAAAAAAGAACGGGATCACCCCCAAAACTGGAAGAAAATTCCCCCCCCAAAAATTTACAATTTTCACCATGATGACCAACATGAACCAAACGAAAACCCAAAAGGAGACACCAAAACACGTCAAAAACACCCCAAAAAAGAAAGGGATCACCCATAAACTGGAAGAAAATCCCCAAAAAGCACAGATCCAATCCCAAAACCAGCCTAAACCTACCTGATGTTCTCCAAAACCCACAAATTTACCCTTTTCCACCATGATGACCATGGAAAACCCAACGAAACCCAATGGAGACAAAAAACATGTCAAAAAAAAACAAAAAAAAAAAACAAAAAAAAACCAAAAAAGAACAGGATCTCCCCAAAAAAGAGAAGAAAACCCCAAATGCCATAGATCCACCCCAAAAGTCCCCCTAAGCCTACCTGATGTTCTCCAAAACCCACGATTTACCCTTTTTCACAATGATGACCAACGAGAACCCAACAAAACCCAACGGACAACCCCAAAACACGTCAAAAACACCCCAAAAAAGAACAGGATCACCCCAAAAAACAGAAGAAAACCCCAAATACCATGAATCCACCCCAAAAGTCCCCCTAAACCTACCTGAAGTTCTCCAAAACCCACAATTTACCCTTTTCCACCAAGATGCCAACAGAAAACCCAACGAAACCCAACAGAGACATCAAAACATGTCAAAAACACCCCAAAAAAGAACGGGATAACCCCCAAAACTGGAAGAAAATCCCCAAAAAGCATGGATCCAATTCCAAAACCACCCTAAACCTACCTGATCTTCTCCAAATCCCAAAGTCCACTCCCAACCACCATAAAACCCATTAGGAACTCAACAAAATGCAACAGAAACCCCAAAACACCTCAAAAACACCCCAAAAGCAAACCGGATCAGAAGAAAATACGTGATTTAACCCCAAGAAAACCCTTAAACCTACCTGATCTTCTCCAAATCCCAAAATCCACTCCCACCCACCATAAAACCCATTAGGAACTCAACAAAACGCAACGGAAACCCCAAAACACGTCAAAAACACCCCAAAAAAGAACTGGATCAGAAGGAAAAAAAAAACAAAACTATGCATTTCCCTCCCAAATCACCCTAAACTTACCTGATCTTCTTCAAAACCCACAATCCACTCCCATTTAGCTTAACGACCAACGAGAACCCAACAAAACCCAACGGAGACCCCAAAAACGTCAAAAACACCCCAAAAAAGAACTGGTTCAACCCCAACAACGAAAGAAAACCCCAAAAGCCATAGATCCACACCAAAAATCCCCCTAAACCAACCTGAAGTTCTCCAAAACCCACAGTTTACACTTTTCCACATTGATGACCATGGAAAACCCAACGAAACCCAACGGAGACCCCAAAAGAAGTCAAAAACACCCCAAACAAGAACGGGATAAACCCTAAAAACGAAAGAAAACCCCAAAAGCCATAGATCCACACCAAAAGTCCCCCTAAACCTACCTGATGTTCTCCAAAACCCACAATTTACACTTTTCCACCATGATGACCACGGAAAACCCAACAGAGAACCCAAAACACGTCAAAAACACCCCAAACAAGAACAGGATCACCCCCAAAACCAAAGAAAACCCCAAAAAGCACGGATCCAATCCCAAAACCACTCTAAACGTACCTGATGTTCTCCAAATCCAAATGTCCACTCCCAACCACCAGAAAACCCATTAGGAACTCAACGAAACCCAACGGAAACCCCAAAACACGTCAAAAACACCCCAAAAAAGAACTGAATCAGAAGAAAAAACACCAAAAACTATGAATTTCCCCACAAAACCACCCTAAACTCACCTGATCTTCTTCAAAACCCACAATCCACTCCCATTTCCCTTAAGGACCAACGAGAATCCAACTAAAACCCAACGGAGACCCCAAAACAAGTCAAAAACACCCCAAACAAGAACGGAATCACCCCCAAAACTGGAAGAAAATCCCCAAAAAACATAGATCCACCCCAAAACGACACTAAACCTACCTGATCTTCTCCAAAACACGCAAGTTAAACTTTTCCAACATGATGAAAAACAAGAACCCAACAAAACCCAACAGAGACCCCAAAACATGTCAAAAACACCCCAAAAAAGAACGGGATCACCCCCAAAACTGGAAGAAAATTCCCCCCCAAAAAATTTACAATTTTCACCATGATGACCAACATGAACCAAACGAAAACCCAAAAGGAGACACCAAAACACGTCAAAAACACCCCAAAAAAGAAAGGGATCACCCATAAACTGGAAGAAAATCCCCCAAAAGCACAGATCCAATCCCAAAACCAGCCTAAACCTACCTGATGTTCTCCAAAACCCACAAATTTACCCTTTTCCACCATGATGACCATGGAAAACCCAACGAAACCCAATGGAGACAAAAAACATGTCAAAAAAAAACAAAAAAAAAAAACAAAAAAAAACCAAAAAAGAACAGGATCTCCCCAAAAAAGAGAAGAAAACCCCAAATGCCATAGATCCACCCCAAAAGTCCCCCTAAGCCTACCTGATGTTCTCCAAAACCCACGATTTACCCTTTTTCACAATGATGACCAACGAGAACCCAACAAAACCCAACGGACAACCCCAAAACACGTCAAAAACACCCCAAAAAAGAACAGGATCACCCCAAAAAACAGAAGAAAACCCCAAATACCATGAATCCACCCCAAAAGTCCCCCTAAACCTACCTGAAGTTCTCCAAAACCCACAATTTACCCTTTTCCACCAAGATGCCAACAGAAAACCCAACGAAACCCAACAGAGACATCAAAACATGTCAAAAACACCCCAAAAAAGAACGGGATAACCCCCAAAACTGGAAGAAAATCCCCAAAAAGCATGGATCCAATTCCAAAACCACCCTAAACCTACCTGATCTTCTCCAAATCCCAAAGTCCACTCCCAACCACCATAAAACCCATTAGGAACTCAACAAAATGCAACAGAAACCCCAAAACACCTCAAAAACACCCCAAAAGCAAACCGGATCAGAAGAAAATACGTGATTTAACCCCAAGAAAACCCTTAAACCTACCTGATCTTCTCCAAATCCCAAAATCCACTCCCACCCACCATAAAACCCATTAGGAACTCAACAAAACGCAACGGAAACCCCAAAACACGTCAAAAACACCCCAAAAAAGAACTGGATCAGAAGGAAAAAAAAAACAAAACTATGCATTTCCCTCCCAAATCACCCTAAACTTACCTGATCTTCTTCAAAACCCACAATCCACTCCCATTTAGCTTAACGACCAACGAGAACCCAACAAAACCCAACGGAGACCCCAAAAACGTCAAAAACACCCCAAAAAAGAACTGGTTCAACCCCAACAACGAAAGAAAACCCCAAAAGCCATAGATCCACACCAAAAATCCCCCTAAACCAACCTGAAGTTCTCCAAAACCCACAATTTACACTTTTCCACCATGATGACCACGGAAAACCCAACAGAGAACCCAAAACACGTCAAAAACACCCCAAACAAGAACAGGATCACCCCCAAAACCAAAGAAAACCCCAAAAAGCACGGATCCAATCCCAAAACCACTCTAAACGTACCTGATGTTCTCCAAATCCAAATGTCCACTCCCAACCACCAGAAAACCCATTAGGAACTCAACGAAACCCAACGGAAACCCCAAAACACGTCAAAAACACCCCAAAAAAGAACTGAATCAGAAGAAAAAACACCAAAACCTATGAATTTCCCCACAAAACCACCCTAAACTCACCTGATCTTCTTCAAAACCCACAATCCACTCCCATTTCCCTTAAGGACCAACGAGAATCCAACTAAAACCCAACGGAGACCCCAAAACAAGTCAAAAACACCCCAAACAAGAACGGAATCACCCCCAAAACTGGAAGAAAATCCCCAAAAAACATAGATCCACCCCAAAACGACACTAAACCTACCTGATCTTCTCCAAAACACGCAAGTTAAACTTTTCCAACATGATGAAAAACAAGAACCCAACAAAACCCAACAGAGACCCCAAAACATGTCAAAAACACCCCAAAAAAGAACGGGATCACCCCCAAAACTGGAAGAAAATTCCCCCCCCAAAAATTTACAATTTTCACCATGATGACCAACATGAACCAAACGAAAACCCAAAAGGAGACACCAAAACACGTCAAAAACACCCCAAAAAAGAAAGGGATCACCCATAAACTGGAAGAAAATCCCCAAAAAGCACAGATCCAATCCCAAAACCAGCCTAAACCTACCTGATGTTCTCCAAAACCCACAAATTTACCCTTTTCCACCATGATGACCATGGAAAACCCAACGAAACCCAATGGAGACAAAAAACATGTCAAAAAAAAAAAAAAAAAAAAAAAAAAAAAAACAAGAACAGGATCTCCCCAAAAAAGAGAAGAAAACCCCAAATGCCATAGATCCACCCCAAAAGTCCCCCTAAGCCTACCTGATGTTCTCCAAAACCCACGATTTACCCTTTTTCACAATGATGACCAACGAGAACCCAACAAAACCCAACGGACAACCCCAAAACACGTCAAAAACACCCCAAAAAAGAACAGGATCACCCCAAAAAACAGAAGAAAACCCCAAATACCATGAATCCACCCCAAAAGTCCCCCTAAACCTACCTGAAGTTCTCCAAAACCCACAATTTACACTTTTCCACCAAGATGCCAACAGAAAACCCAACGAAACCCAACAGAGACATCAAAACATGTCAAAAACACCCCAAAAAAGAACGGGATAACCCCCAAAACTGGAAGAAAATCCCCAAAAAGCATGGATCCAATTCCAAAACCACCCTAAACCTACCTGATCTTCTCCAAATCCCAAAGTCCACTCCCAACCACCATAAAACCCATTAGGAACTCAACAAAATGCAACAGAAACCCCAAAACACCTCAAAAACACCCCAAAAGCAAACCGGATCAGAAGAAAATACGTGATTTAACCCCAAGAAAACCCTTAAACCTACCTGATCTTCTCCAAATCCCAAAATCCACTCCCACCCACCATAAAACCCATTAGGAACTCAACAAAACGCAACGGAAACCCCAAAACACGTCAAAAACACCCCAAAAAAGAACTGGATCAGAAGAAAAAAAAAACCAAAACTATGCATTTCCCTCCCAAATCACCCTAAACTTACCTGATCTTCTTCAAAACCCACAATCCACTCCCATTTAGCTTAACGACCAACGAGAACCCAACAAAACCCAACGGAGACCCCAAAAACGTCAAAAACACCCCAAAAAAGAACTGGTTCAACCCCAACAACGAAAGAAAACCCCAAAAGCCATAGATCCACACCAAAAATCCCCCTAAACCAACCTGAAGTTCTCCAAAACCCACAGTTTACACTTTTCCACATTGATGACCATGGAAAACCCAACGAAACCCAACGGAGACCACAAAACACGTCAAAAAAAAAAAAAAAAAAAAAAAAAAAAAAAAAAAAAGAAAGGGATCACCCCCAAAATTGGAAGAAAATCCTTCAAAATCATAGATCCACCCCAAAACCACCCTAAACCTACCTGATGATCTCCAAAACCCACAACTTACAATTTTCCAACATGATGACCATGGAAAACCCAACGAAACCCAAGGGAGACCCCAAAAGAAGTCAAAAACACCCCAAACAAGAACGGGATAAACCCTAAAAACGAAAGAAAACCCCAAAAGCCATAGATCCACACCAAAAGTCCCCCTAAACCTACCTGATGTTCTCCAAAACCCACAATTTACACTTTTCCACCATGATGACCACGGAAAACCCAACAGAGAACCCAAAACACGTCAAAAACACCCCAAACAAGAACAGGATCACCCCCAAAACCAAAGAAAACCCCAAAAAGCACGGATCCAATCCCAAAACCACTCTAAACGTACCTGATGTTCTCCAAATCCAAATGTCCACTCCCAACCACCAGAAAACCCATTAGGAACTCAACGAAACCCAACGGAAACCCCAAAACACCTCAAAAACACCCCAAAAAAGAACTGAATCAGAAGAAAAAACACCAAAAACTATGAATTTCCCCGCAAAACCACCCTAAACTCACCTGATCTTCTTCAAAACCCACAATCCACTCCCATTTCCCTTAAGGACCAACGAGAATCCAACTAAAACCCAACGGAGACCCCAAAACAAGTCAAAAACACCCCAAACAAGAACGGAATCACCCCCAAAACTGGAAGAAAATCCCCAAAAAACATAGATCCACCCCAAAACGACACTAAACCTACCTGATCTTCTCCAAAACACGCAAGTTAAACTTTTCCAACATGATGAAAAACAAGAACCCAACAAAACCCAACAGAGACCCCAAAACATGTCAAAAACACCCCAAAAAAGAACGGGATCACCCCCAAAACTGGAAGAAAATTCCCCCCCCAAAAATTTACAATTTTCACCAGGATGACCAACATGAACCAAACGAAAACCCAAAAGGAGACACCAAAACACGTCAAAAACACCCCAAAAAAGAAAGGGATCACCCATAAACTGGAAGAAAATCCCCAAAAAGCACAGATCCAATCCCAAAACCAGCCTAAACCTACCTGATGTTCTCCAAAACCCACAAATTTACCCTTTTCCACCATGATGACCATGGAAAACCCAACGAAACCCAATGGAGACAAAAAACATGTCAAAAAAAAAAACAAAAAAACAAAAAAACAAACAAGAACAGGATCTCCCCAAAAAAGAGAAGAAAACCCCAAATGCCATAGATCCACCCCAAAAGTCCCCCTAAGCCTACCTGATGTTCTCCAAAACCCACGATTTACCCTTTTTCACAATGATGACCAACGAGAACCCAACAAAACCCAACGGACAACCCCAAAACACGTCAAAAACACCCCAAAAAAGAACAGGATCACCCCAAAAAACAGAAGAAAACCCCAAATACCATGAATCCACCCCAAAAGTCCCCCTAAACCTACCTGAAGTTCTCCAAAACCCACAATTTACCCTTTTCCACCAAGATGCCAACAGAAAACCCAACGAAACCCAACAGAGACATCAAAACATGTCAAAAACACCCCAAAAAAGAACGGGATAACCCCCAAAACTGGAAGAAAATCCCCAAAAAGCATGGATCCAATTCCAAAACCACCCTAAACCTACCTGATCTTCTCCAAATCCCAAAGTCCACTCCCAACCACCATAAAACCCATTAGGAACTCAACAAAACGCAACGGAAACCCCAAAACACCTCAAAAACACCCCAAAAAAGAACTGGATCAGAAGGAAAAAAAAAACCAAAACTATGCATTTCCCTCCCAAATCACCCTAAACTTACCTGATCTTCTTCAAAACCCACAATCCACTCCCATTTAGCTTAACGACCAACGAGAACCCAACAAAACCCAACGGAGACCCCAAAAACGTCAAAAACACCCCAAAAAAGAACTGGTTCAACCCCAACAACGAAAGAAAACCCCAAAAGCCATAGATCCACACCAAAAATCCCCCTAAACCAACCTGAAGTTCTCCAAAACCCACAGTTTACACTTTTCCACATTGATGACCATGGAAAACCCAACGAAACCCAACGGAGACCCCAAAAGAAGTCAAAAACACCCCAAACAAGAACGGGATAAACCCTAAAAACGAAAGAAAACCCCAAAAGCCATAGATCCACACCAAAAGTCCCCCTAAACCTACCTGATGTTCTCCAAAACCCACAATTTACACTTTTCCACCATGATGACCACGGAAAACCCAACAGAGAACCCAAAACACGTCAAAAACACCCCAAACAAGAACAGGATCACCCCCAAAACCAAAGAAAACCCCAAAAAGCACGGATCCAATCCCAAAACCACTCTAAACGTACCTGATGTTCTCCAAATCCAAATGTCCACTCCCAACCACCAGAAAACCCATTAGGAACTCAACGAAACCCAACGGAAACCCCAAAACACGTCAAAAACACCCCAAAAAAGAACTGAATCAGAAGAAAAAACACCAAAAACTATGAATTTCCCCACAAAACCACCCTAAACTCACCTGATCTTCTTCAAAACCCACAATCCACTCCCATTTCCCTTAAGGACCAACGAGAATCCAACTAAAACCCAACGGAGACCCCAAAACAAGTCAAAAACACCCCAAACAAGAACGGAATCACCCCCAAAACTGGAAGAAAATCCCCAAAAAACATAGATCCACCCCAAAACGACACTAAACCTACCTGATCTTCTCCAAAACACGCAAGTTAAACTTTTCCAACATGATGAAAAACAAGAACCCAACAAAACCCAACAGAGACCCCAAAACATGTCAAAAACACCCCAAAAAAGAACGGGATCACCCCCAAAACTGGAAGAAAATTCCCCCCCCAAAAATTTACAATTTTCACCATGATGACCAACATGAACCAAACGAAAACCCAAAAGGAGACACCAAAACACGTCAAAAACACCCCAAAAAAGAAAGGGATCACCCATAAACTGGAAGAAAATCCCCAAAAAGCACAGATCCAATCCCAAAACCAGCCTAAACCTACCTGATGTTCTCCAAAACCCACAAATTTACCCTTTTCCACCATGATGACCATGGAAAACCCAACGAAACCCAATGGAGACAAAAAACATGTCAAAAAAAAAAAAAAAAACAAAAAACAAAAAACAAAAAAGAACAGGATCTCCCCAAAAAAGAGAAGAAAACCCCAAATGCCATAGATCCACCCCAAAAGTCCCCCTAAGCCTACCTGATGTTCTCCAAAACCCACAATTTACCCTTTTTCACAATGATGACCAACGAGAACCCAACAAAACCCAACGGACAACCCCAAAACACGTCAAAAACACCCCAAAAAAGAACAGGATCACCCCAAAAAACAGAAGAAAACCCCAAATACCATGAATCCACCCCAAAAGTCCCCCTAAACCTACCTGAAGTTCTCCAAAACCCACAATTTACCCTTTTCCACCAAGATGCCAACAGAAAACCCAACGAAACCCAACAGAGACATCAAAACATGTCAAAAACACCCCAAAAAAGAACGGGATAACCCCCAAAACTGGAAGAAAATCCCCAAAAAGCATGGATCCAATTCCAAAACCACCCTAAACCTACCTGATCTTCTCCAAATCCCAAAGTCCACTCCCAACCACCATAAAACCCATTAGGAACTCAACAAAATGCAACAGAAACCCCAAAACACCTCAAAAACACCCCAAAAGCAAACCGGATCAGAAGAAAATACGTGATTTAACCCCAAGAAAACCCTTAAACCTACCTGATCTTCTCCAAATCCCAAAATCCACTCCCACCCACCATAAAACCCATTAGGAACTCAACAAAACGCAACGGAAACCCCAAAACACGTCAAAAACACCCCAAAAAAGAACTGGATCAGAAGGAAAAAAAAAACAAAACTATGCATTTCCCTCCCAAATCACCCTAAACTTACCTGATCTTCTTCAAAACCCACAATCCACTCCCATTTAGCTTAACGACCAACGAGAACCCAACAAAACCCAACGGAGACCCCAAAAACGTCAAAAACACCCCAAAAAAGAACTGGTTCAACCCCAACAACGAAAGAAAACCCCAAAAGCCATAGATCCACACCAAAAATCCCCCTAAACCAACCTGAAGTTCTCCAAAACCCACAATTTACACTTTTCCACATTGATGACCATGGAAAACCCAACGAAACCCAACGGAGACCCCAAAAGAAGTCAAAAACACCCCAAACAAGAACGGGATAAACCCTAAAAACGAAAGAAAACCCCAAAAGCCATAGATCCACACCAAAAGTCCCCCTAAACCTACCTGATGTTCTCCAAAACCCACAATTTACACTTTTCCACCATGATGACCACGGAAAACCCAACAGAGAACCCAAAACACGTCAAAAACACCCCAAACAAGAACAGGATCACCCCCAAAACCAAAGAAAACCCCAAAAAGCACGGATCCAATCCCAAAACCACTCTAAACGTACCTGATGTTCTCCAAATCCAAATGTCCACTCCCAACCACCAGAAAACCCATTAGGAACTCAACGAAACCCAACGGAAACCCCAAAACACGTCAAAAACACCCCAAAAAAGAACTGAATCAGAAGAAAAAACACCAAAAAC
Source organism: Aythya ferina (assembly GCF_964211825.1). Lineage (NCBI taxonomy): Eukaryota > Metazoa > Chordata > Aves > Anseriformes > Anatidae > Aythya > Aythya ferina. Next base: position 45,437 of record NW_028181316.1, on the reverse strand, counting down.
TATGAATTTCCCCACAAAACCACCCTAAACTCACCTGATCTTCTTCAAAACCCACAATCCACTCCCATTTCCCTTAAGGACCAACGAGAATCCAACTAAAACCCAACGGAGACCCCAAAACAAGTCAAAAACACCCCAAACAAGAACGGAATCACCCCCAAAACTGGAAGAAAATCCCCAAAAAACATAGATCCACCCCAAAACGACACTAAACCTACCTGATCTTCTCCAAAACACGCAAGTTAAACTTTTCCAACATGATGAAAAACAAGAACCCAACAAAACCCAACAGAGACCCCAAAACATGTCAAAAACACCCCAAAAAAGAACGGGATCACCCCCAAAACTGGAAGAAAATTCCCCCCCCAAAAATTTACAATTTTCACCATGATGACCAACATGAACCAAACGAAAACCCAAAAGGAGACACCAAAACACGTCAAAAACACCCCAAAAAAGAAAGGGATCACCCATAAACTGGAAGAAAATCCCCAAAAAGCACAGATCCAATCCCAAAACCAGCCTAAACCTACCTGATGTTCTCCAAAACCCACAAATTTACCCTTTTCCACCATGATGACCATGGAAAACCCAACGAAACCCAATGGAGACAAAAAACATGTCAAAAAAAAACAAAAAAAAAAAACAAAAAAAAACCAAAAAAGAACAGGATCTCCCCAAAAAAGAGAAGAAAACCCCAAATGCCATAGATCCACCCCAAAAGTCCCCCTAAGCCTACCTGATGTTCTCCAAAACCCACGATTTACCCTTTTTCACAATGATGACCAACGAGAACCCAACGGACAACCCCAAAACACGTCAAAAACACCCCAAAAAAGAACAGGATCACCCCAAAAAACAGAAGAAAACCCCAAATACCATGAATCCACCCCAAAAGTCCCCCTAAACCTACCTGAAGTTCTCCAAAACCCACAATTTACACTTTTCCACCAAGATGCCAACAGAAAACCCAACGAAACCCAACAGAGACATCAAAACATGTCAAAAACACCTCAAAAAAGAACGGGATAACCCCCAAAACTGGAAGAAAATCCCCAAAAAGCATGGATCCAATTCCAAAACCACCCTAAACCTACCTGATCTTCTCCAAATCCCAAAGTCCACTCCCAACCACCATAAAACCCATTAGGAACTCAACAAAATGCAACAGAAACCCCAAAACACCTCAAAAACACCCCAAAAGCAAACCGGATCAGAAGAAAATACGTGATTTAACCCCAAGAAAACCCTTAAACCTACCTGATCTTCTCCAAATCCCAAAATCCACTCCCACCCACCATAAAACCCATTAGGAACTCAACAAAACGCAACGGAAACCCCAAAACACCTCAAAAACACCCCAAAAAAGAACTGGATCAGAAGAAAAAAAAAACCAAAACTATGCATTTCCCTCCCAAATCACCCTAAACTTACCTGATCTTCTTCAAAACCCACAATCCACTCCCATTTAGCTTAACGACCAACGAGAACCCAACAAAACCCAACGGAGACCCCAAAAACGTCAAAAACACCCCAAAAAAGAACTGGTTCAACCCCAACAACGAAAGAAAACCCCAAAAGCCATAGATCCACACCAAAAATCCCCCTAAACCAACCTGAAGTTCTCCAAAACCCACAGTTTACACTTTTCCACATTGATGACCATGGAAAACCCAACGAAACCCAACGGAGACCACAAAACACGTCAAAAAAAAAAAAAAAAAAAAAAAAAAAAAAAAAAAAGAAAGGGATCACCCCCAAAATTGGAAGAAAATCCTTCAAAATCATAGATCCACCCCAAAACCACCCTAAACCTACCTGATGATCTCCAAAACCCACAACTTACAATTTTCCAACATGATGACCATGGAAAACCCAACGAAACCCAACGGAGACCCCAAAAGAAGTCAAAAACACCCCAAACAAGAACGGGATAAACCCTAAAAACGAAAGAAAACCCCAAAAGCCATAGATCCACACCAAAAGTCCCCCTAAACCTACCTGATGTTCTCCAAAACCCACAATTTACACTTTTCCACCATGATGACCACGGAAAACCCAACAGAGAACCCAAAACACGTCAAAAACACCCCAAACAAGAACAGGATCACCCCCAAAACCAAAGAAAACCCCAAAAAGCACGGATCCAATCCCAAAACCACTCTAAACGTACCTGATGTTCTCCAAATCCAAATGTCCACTCCCAACCACCAGAAAACCCATTAGGAACTCAACGAAACCCAACGGAAACCCCAAAACACGTCAAAAACACCCCAAAAAAGAACTGAATCAGAAGAAAAAACACCAAAAACTATGAATTTCCCCACAAAACCACCCTAAACTCACCTGATCTTCTTCAAAACCCACAATCCACTCCCATTTCCCTTAAGGACCAACGAGAATCCAACTAAAACCCAACGGAGACCCCAAAACAAGTCAAAAACACCCCAAACAAGAACGGAATCACCCCCAAAACTGGAAGAAAATCCCCAAAAAACATAGATCCACCCCAAAACGACACTAAACCTACCTGATCTTCTCCAAAACACGCAAGTTAAACTTTTCCAACATGATGAAAAACAAGAACCCAACAAAACCCAACAGAGACCCCAAAACATGTCAAAAACACCCCAAAAAAGAACGGGATCACCCCCAAAACTGGAAGAAAATTCCCCCCCCCAAAAATTTACAATTTTCACCATGATGACCAACATGAACCAAACGAAAACCCAAAAGGAGACACCAAAACACGTCAAAAACATCCCAAAAAAGAAAGGGATCACCCATAAACTGGAAGAAAATCCCCCAAAAGCACAGATCCAATCCCAAAACCAGCCTAAACCTACCTGATGTTCTCCAAAACCCACAAATTTACCCTTTTCCACCATGATGACCATGGAAAACCCAACGAAACCCAATGGAGACAAAAAACATGTCAAAAAAAAAAAAAAAAAAAAAAAAAAAAAAGAACAGGATCTCCCCAAAAAAGAGAAGAAAACCCCAAATGCCATAGATCCACCCCAAAAGTCCCCCTAAGCCTACCTGATGTTCTCCAAAACCCACGATTTACCCTTTTTCACAATGATGACCAACGAGAACCCAACAAAACCCAACGGACAACCCCAAAACACGTCAAAAACACCCCAAAAAAGAACAGGATCACCCCAAAAAACAGAAGAAAACCCCAAATACCATGAATCCACCCCAAAAGTCCCCCTAAACCTACCTGAAGTTCTCCAAAACCCACAATTTACCCTTTTCCACCAAGATGCCAACAGAAAACCCAACGAAACCCAACAGAGACATCAAAACATGTCAAAAACACCCCAAAAAAGAACGGGATAACCCCCAAAACTGGAAGAAAATCCCCAAAAAGCATGGATCCAATTCCAAAACCACCCTAAACCTACCTGATCTTCTCCAAATCCCAAAGTCCACTCCCAACCACCATAAAACCCATTAGGAACTCAACAAAATGCAACAGAAACCCCAAAACACCTCAAAAACACCCCAAAAGCAAACCGGATCAGAAGAAAATACGTGATTTAACCCCAAGAAAACCCTTAAACCTACCTGATCTTCTCCAAATCCCAAAATCCACTCCCACCCACCATAAAACCCATTAGGAACTCAACAAAACGCAACGGAAACCCCAAAACACGTCAAAAACACCCCAAAAAAGAACTGGATCAGAAGAAAAAAAAAACCAAAACTATGCATTTCCCTCCCAAATCACCCTAAACTTACCTGATCTTCTTCAAAACCCACAATCCACTCCCATTTAGCTTAACGACCAACGAGAACCCAACAAAACCCAACGGAGACCCCAAAAACGTCAAAAACACCCCAAAAAAGAACTGGTTCAACCCCAACAACGAAAGAAAACCCCAAAAGCCATAGATCCACACCAAAAATCCCCCTAAACCAACCTGAAGTTCTCCAAAACCCACAGTTTACACTTTTCCACATTGATGACCATGGAAAACCCAACGAAACCCAACGGAGACCACAAAACACGTCAAAAAAAAAAAAAAAAAAAAAAAAGAAAGGGATCACCCCCAAAATTGGAAGAAAATCCTTCAAAATCATAGATCCACCCCAAAACCACCCTAAACCTACCTGATGATCTCCAAAACCCACAACTTACAATTTTCCAACATGATGACCATGGAAAACCCAACGAAACCCAACGGAGACCCCAAAAGAAGTCAAAAACACCCCAAACAAGAACGGGATAAACCCTAAAAACGAAAGAAAACCCCAAAAGCCATAGATCCACACCAAAAGTCCCCCTAAACCTACCTGATGTTCTCCAAAACCCACAATTTACACTTTTCCACCATGATGACCACGGAAAACCCAACAGAGAACCCAAAACACGTCAAAAACACCCCAAACAAGAACAGGATCACCCCCAAAACCAAAGAAAACCCCAAAAAGCACGGATCCAATCCCAAAACCACTCTAAACGTACCTGATGTTCTCCAAATCCAAATGTCCACTCCCAACCACCAGAAAACCCATTAGGAACTCAACGAAACCCAACGGAAACCCCAAAACACGTCAAAAACACCCCAAAAAAGAACTGAATCAGAAGAAAAAAACACCAAAAACTATGAATTTCCCCACAAAACCACCCTAAACTCACCTGATCTTCTTCAAAACCCACAATCCACTCCCATTTCCCTTAAGGACCAACGAGAATCCAACTAAAACCCAACGGAGACCCCAAAACAAGTCAAAAACACCCCAAACAAGAACGGAATCACCCCCAAAACTGGAAGAAAATCCCCAAAAAACATAGATCCACCCCAAAACGACACTAAACCTACCTGATCTTCTCCAAAACACGCAAGTTAAACTTTTCCAACATGATGAAAAACAAGAACCCAACAAAACCCAACAGAGACCCCAAAACATGTCAAAAACACCCCAAAAAAGAACGGGATCACCCCCAAAACTGGAAGAAAATTCCCCCCCCAAAAATTTACAATTTTCACCATGATGACCAACATGAACCAAACGAAAACCCAAAAGGAGACACCAAAACACGTCAAAAACACCCCAAAAAAGAAAGGGATCACCCATAAACTGGAAGAAAATCCCCAAAAAGCACAGATCCAATCCCAAAACCAGCCTAAACCTACCTGATGTTCTCCAAAACCCACAAATTTACCCTTTTCCACCATGATGACCATGGAAAACCCAACGAAACCCAATGGAGACAAAAAACATGTCAAAAAAAAACAAAAACAAAACAAAAAAAAAAAGAACAGGATCTCCCCAAAAAAGAGAAGAAAACCCCAAATGCCATAGATCCACCCCAAAAGTCCCCCTAAGCCTACCTGATGTTCTCCAAAACCCACGATTTACCCTTTTTCACAATGATGACCAACGAGAACCCAACAAAACCCAACGGACAACCCCAAAACACGTCAAAAACACCCCAAAAAAGAACAGGATCACCCCAAAAAACAGAAGAAAACCCCAAATACCATGAATCCACCCCAAAAGTCCCCCTAAACCTACCTGAAGTTCTCCAAAACCCACAATTTACCCTTTTCCACCAAGATGCCAACAGAAAACCCAACGAAACCCAACAGAGACATCAAAACATGTCAAAAACACCCCAAAAAAGAACGGGATAACCCCCAAAACTGGAAGAAAATCCCCAAAAAGCATGGATCCAATTCCAAAACCACCCTAAACCTACCTGATCTTCTCCAAATCCCAAAGTCCACTCCCAACCACCATAAAACCCATTAGGAACTCAACAAAATGCAACAGAAACCCCAAAACACCTCAAAAACACCCCAAAAGCAAACCGGATCAGAAGAAAATACGTGATTTAACCCCAAGAAAACCCTTAAACCTACGTGATCTTCTCCAAATCCCAAAATCCACTCCCACCCACCATAAAACCCATTAGGAACTCAACAAAACGCAACGGAAACCCCAAAACACGTCAAAAACACCCCAAAAAAGAACAGGATCACCCCAAAAAACAGAAGAAAACCCCAAATACCATGAATCCACCCCAAAAGTCCCCCTAAACCTACCTGAAGTTCTCCAAAACCCACAATTTACCCTTTTCCACCAAGATGCCAACAGAAAACCCAACGAAACCCAACAGAGACATCAAAACATGTCAAAAACACCCCAAAAAAGAACGGGATAACCCCCAAAACTGGAAGAAAATCCCCAAAAAGCATGGATCCAATTCCAAAACCACCCTAAACCTACCTGATCTTCTCCAAATCCCAAAGTCCACTCCCAACCACCATAAAACCCATTAGGAACTCAACAAAATGCAACAGAAACCCCAAAACACCTCAAAAACACCCCAAAAGCAAACCGGATCAGAAGAAAATACGTGATTTAACCCCAAGAAAACCCTTAAACCTACCTGATCTTCTCCAAATCCCAAAATCCACTCCCACCCACCATAAAACCCATTAGGAACTCAACAAAACGCAACGGAAACCCCAAAACACGTCAAAAACACCCCAAAAAAGAACTGGATCAGAAGAAAAAAAAATCCAAAACTATGCATTTCCCTCCCAAATCACCCTAAACTTACCTGATCTTCTTCAAAACCCACAATCCACTCCCATTTAGCTTAACGACCAACGAGAACCCAACAAAACCCAACGGAGACCCCAAAAACGTCAAAAACACCCCAAAAAAGAACTGGTTCAACCCCAACAACGAAAGAAAACCCCAAAAGCCATAGATCCACACCAAAAATCCCCCTAAACCAACCTGAAGTTCTCCAAAACCCACAGTTTACACTTTTCCACATTGATGACCATGGAAAACCCAACGAAACCCAACGGAGACCACAAAACACGTCAAAAAAAAAAAAAAAAAAAAAAAAAAAAAAAAAAAAAGAAAGGGATCACCCCCAAAATTGGAAGAAAATCCTTCAAAATCATAGATCCACCCCAAAACCACCCTAAACCTACCTGATGATCTCCAAAACCCACAACTTACAATTTTCCAACATGATGACCATGGAAAACCCAACGAAACCCAACGGAGACCCCAAAAGAAGTCAAAAACACCCCAAACAAGAACGGGATAAACCCTAAAAACGAAAGAAAACCCCAAAAGCCATAGATCCACACCAAAAGTCCCCCTAAACCTACCTGATGTTCTCCAAAACCCACAATTTACACTTTTCCACCATGATGACCACGGAAAACCCAACAGAGAACCCAAAACACGTCAAAAACACCCCAAACAAGAACAGGATCACCCCCAAAACCAAAGAAAACCCCAAAAAGCACGGATCCAATCCCAAAACCACTCTAAACGTACCTGATGTTCTCCAAATCCAAATGTCCACTCCCAACCACCAGAAAACCCATTAGGAACTCAACGAAACCCAACGGAAACCCCAAAACACGTCAAAAACACCCCAAAAAAGAACTGAATCAGAAGAAAAAACACCAAAAACTATGAATTTCCCCACAAAACCACCCTAAACTCACCTGATCTTCTTCAAAACCCACAATCCACTCCCATTTCCCTTAAGGACCAACGAGAATCCAACTAAAACCCAACGGAGACCCCAAAACAAGTCAAAAACACCCCAAACAAGAACGGAATCACCCCCAAAACTGGAAGAAAATCCCCAAAAAACATAGATCCACCCCAAAACGACACTAAACCTACCTGATCTTCTCCAAAACACGCAAGTTAAACTTTTCCAACATGATGAAAAACAAGAACCCAAGAAAACCCAACAGAGACCCCAAAACATGTCAAAAACACCCCAAAAAAGAACGGGATCACCCCCAAAACTGGAAGAAAATTCCCCCCCCAAAAATTTACAATTTTCACCAGGATGACCAACATGAACCAAACGAAAACCCAAAAGGAGACACCAAAACACGTCAAAAACACCCCAAAAAAGAAAGGGATCACCCATAAACTGGAAGAAAATCCCCAAAAAGCACAGATCCAATCCCAAAACCAGCCTAAACCTACCTGATGTTCTCCAAAACCCACAAATTTACCCTTTTCCACCATGATGACCATGGAAAACCCAACGAAACCCAATGGAGACAAAAAACATGTCAAAAAAAAAACAAAAACAAAAACAAAAACAAAAACAAAAAAGAACAGGATCTCCCCAAAAAAGAGAAGAAAACCCCAAATGCCATAGATCCACCCCAAAAGTCCCCCTAAGCCTACCTGATGTTCTCCAAAACCCACAATTTACCCTTTTTCACAATGATGACCAACGAGAACCCAACAAAACCCAACGGACAACCCCAAAACACATCAAAAACACCCCAAAAAAAAACAGGATCACCCCAAAAAACAGAAGAAAACCCCAAATACCATGAATCCACCCCAAAAGTCCCCCTAAACCTACCTGAAGTTCTCCAAAACCCACAATTTACCCTTTTCCACCAAGATGCCAACAGAAAACCCAACGAAACCCAACAGAGACATCAAAACATGTCAAAAACACCCCAAAAAAGAACGGGATAACCCCCAAAACTGGAAGAAAATCCCCAAAAAGCATGGATCCAATTCCAAAACCACCCTAAACCTACCTGATCTTCTCCAAATCCCAAAGTCCACTCCCAACCACCATAAAACCCATTAGGAACTCAACAAAATGCAACAGAAACCCCAAAACACCTCAAAAACACCCCAAAAGCAAACCGGATCAGAAGAAAATACGTGATTTAACCCCAAGAAAACCCTTAAACCTACCTGATCTTCTCCAAATCCCAAAATCCACTCCCACCCACCATAAAACCCATTAGGAACTCAACAAAACGCAACGGAAACCCCAAAACACGTCAAAAACACCCCAAAAAAGAACTGGATCAGAAGAAAAAAAAATCCAAAACTATGCATTTCCCTCCCAAATCACCCTAAACTTACCTGATCTTCTTCAAAACCCACAATCCACTCCCATTTAGCTTAACGACCAACGAGAACCCAACAAAACCCAACGGAGACCCCAAAAACGTCAAAAACACCCCAAAAAAGAACTGGTTCAACCCCAACAACGAAAGAAAACCCCAAAAGCCATAGATCCACACCAAAAATCCCCCTAAACCAACCTGAAGTTCTCCAAAACCCACAATTTACACTTTTCCACATTGATGACCATGGAAAACCCAACGAAACCCAACGGAGACCCCAAAAGAAGTCAAAAACACCCCAAACAAGAACGGGATAAACCCTAAAAACGAAAGAAAACCCCAAAAGCCATAGATCCACACCAAAAGTCCCCCTAAACCTACCTGATGTTCTCCAAAACCCACAATTTACACTTTTCCACCATGATGACCACGGAAAACCCAACAGAGAACCCAAAACACGTCAAAAACACCCCAAACAAGAACAGGATCACCCCCAAAACCAAAGAAAACCCCAAAAAGCACGGATCCAATCCCAAAACCACTCTAAACGTACCTGATGTTCTCCAAATCCAAATGTCCACTCCCAACCACCAGAAAACCCATTAGGAACTCAACGAAACCCAACGGAAACCCCAAAACACGTCAAAAACACCCCAAAAAAGAACTGAATCAGAAGAAAAAACACCAAAAACTATGAATTTCCCCACAAAACCACCCTAAACTCACCTGATCTTCTTCAAAACCCACAATCCACTCCCATTTCCCTTAAGGACCAACGAGAATCCAACTAAAACCCAACGGAGACCCCAAAACAAGTCAAAAACACCCCAAACAAGAACGGAATCACCCCCAAAACTGGAAGAAAATCCCCAAAAAACATAGATCCACCCCAAAACGACACTAAACCTACCTGATCTTCTCCAAAACACGCAAGTTAAACTTTTCCAACATGATGAAAAACAAGAACCCAACAAAACCCAACAGAGACCCCAAAACATGTCAAAAACACCCCAAAAAAGAACGGGATCACCCCCAAAACTGGAAGAAAATTCCCCCCCCAAAAATTTACAATTTTCACCAGGATGACCAACATGAACCAAACGAAAACCCAAAAGGAGACACCAAAACACGTCAAAAACACCCCAAAAAAGAAAGGGATCACCCATAAACTGGAAGAAAATCCCCAAAAAGCACAGATCCAATCCCAAAACCAGCCTAAACCTACCTGATGTTCTCCAAAACCCACAAATTTACCCTTTTCCACCATGATGACCATGGAAAACCCAACGAAACCCAATGGAGACAAAAAACATGTCAAAAAAAAAACAAAAACAAAAACAAAAAAGAACAGGATCTCCCCAAAAAAGAGAAGAAAACCCCAAATGCCATAGATCCACCCCAAAAGTCCCCCTAAGCCTACCTGATGTTCTCCAAAACCCACAATTTACCCTTTTTCACAATGATGACCAACGAGAACCCAACAAAACCCAACGGACAACCCCAAAACACGTCAAAAACACCCCAAAAAAGAACAGGATCACCCCAAAAAACAGAAGAAAACCCCAAATACCATGAATCCACCCCAAAAGTCCCCCTAAACCTACCTGAAGTTCTCCAAAACCCACAATTTACCCTTTTCCACCAAGATGCCAACAGAAAACCCAACGAAACCCAACAGAGACATCAAAACATGTCAAAAACACCCCAAAAAAGAACGGGATAACCCCCAAAACTGGAAGAAAATCCCCAAAAAGCATGGATCCAATTCCAACACCACCCTAAACCTACCTGATCTTCTCCAAATCCCAAAGTCCACTCCCAACCACCATAAAACCCATTAGGAACTCAACAAAATGCAACAGAAACCCCAAAACACCTCAAAAACACCCCAAAAGCAAACCGGATCAGAAGAAAATACGTGATTTAACCCCAAGAAAACCCTTAAACCTACCTGATCTTCTCCAAATCCCAAAATCCACTCCCACCCACCATAAAACCCATTAGGAACTCAACAAAACGCAACGGAAACCCCAAAACACGTCAAAAACACCCCAAAAAAGAACTGGATCAGAAGGAAAAAAAAAACAAAACTATGCATTTCCCTCCCAAATCACCCTAAACTTACCTGATCTTCTTCAAAACCCACAATCCACTCCCATTTAGCTTAACGACCAACGAGAACCCAACAAAACCCAACGGAGACCCCAAAAACGTCAAAAACACCCCAAAAAAGAACTGGTTCAACCCCAACAACGAAAGAAAACCCCAAAAGCCATAGATCCACACCAAAAATCCCCCTAAACCAACCTGAAGTTCTCCAAAACCCACAGTTTACACTTTTCCACATTGATGACCATGGAAAACCCAACGAAACCCAACGGAGACCACAAAACACGTCAAAAAAAAAAAAAAAAAAAAAAAAAAAAAAGAAAGGGATCACCCCCAAAATTGGAAGAAAATCCTTCAAAATCATAGATCCACCCCAAAACCACCCTAAACCTACCTGATGATCTCCAAAACCCACAATTTACACTTTTCCACCATGATGACCACGGAAAACCCAACAGAGAACCCAAAACACGTCAAAAACACCCCAAACAAGAACAGGATCACCCCCAAAACCAAAGAAAACCCCAAAAAGCACGGATCCAATCCCAAAACCACTCTAAACGTACCTGATGTTCTCCAAATCCAAATGTCCACTCCCAACCACCAGAAAACCCATTAGGAACTCAACGAAACCCAACGGAAACCCCAAAACACGTCAAAAACACCCCAAAAAAGAACTGAATCAGAAGAAAAAACACCAAAAACTATGAATTTCCCCACAAAACCACCCTAAACTCACCTGATCTTCTTCAAAACCCACAATCCACTCCCATTTCCCTTAAGGACCAACGAGAATCCAACTAAAACCCAACGGAGACCCCAAAACAAGTCAAAAACACCCCAAACAAGAACGGAATCACCCCCAAAACTGGAAGAAAATCCCCAAAAAACATAGATCCACCCCAAAACGACACTAAACCTACCTGATCTTCTCCAAAACACGCAAGTTAAACTTTTCCAACATGATGAAAAACAAGAACACAACAAAACCCAACAGAGACCCCAAAACATGTCAAAAACACCCCAAAAAAGAACGGGATCACCCCCAAAACTGGAAGAAAATTCCCCCCCCAAAAATTTACAATTTTCACCATGATGACCAACATGAACCAAACGAAAACCCAAAAGGAGACACCAAAACACGTCAAAAACACCCCAAAAAAGAAAGGGATCACCCATAAACTGGAAGAAAATCCCCAAAAAGCACAGATCCAATCCCAAAACCAGCCTAAACCTACCTGATGTTCTCCAAAACCCACAAATTTACCCTTTTCCACCATGATGACCATGGAAAACCCAACGAAACCCAATGGAGACAAAAAACATGTCAAAAAAAAAACAAAAAAACAAAAAAACAAAAAAGAACAGGATCTCCCCAAAAAAGAGAAGAAAACCCCAAATGCCATAGATCCACCCCAAAAGTCCCCCTAAGCCTACCTGATGTTCTCCAAAACCCACGATTTACCCTTTTTCACAATGATGACCAACGAGAACCCAACAAAACCCAACGGACAACCCCAAAACACGTCAAAAACACCCCAAAAAAGAACAGGATCACCCCAAAAAACAGAAGAAAACCCCAAATACCATGAATCCACCCCAAAAGTCCCCCTAAACCTACCTGAAGTTCTCCAAAACCCACAATTTACCCTTTTCCACCAAGATGCCAACAGAAAACCCAACGAAACCCAACAGAGACATCAAAACATGTCAAAAACACCCCAAAAAAGAACGGGATAACCCCCAAAACTGGAAGAAAATCCCCAAAAAGCATGGATCCAATTCCAAAACCACCCTAAACCTACCTGATCTTCTCCAAATCCCAAAGTCCACTCCCAACCACCATAAAACCCATTAGGAACTCAACAAAATGCAACAGAAACCCCAAAACACCTCAAAAACACCCCAAAAGCAAACCGGATCAGAAGAAAATACGTGATTTAACCCCAAGAAAACCCTTAAACCTACCTGATCTTCTCCAAATCCCAAAATCCACTCCCACCCACCATAAAACCCATTAGGAACTCAACAAAACGCAACGGAAACCCCAAAACACGTCAAAAACACCCCAAAAAAGAACTGGATCAGAAGGAAAAAAAATCCAAAACTATGCATTTCCCTCCCAAATCACCCTAAACTTACCTGATCTTCTTCAAAACCCACAATCCACTCCCATTTAGCTTAACGACCAACGAGAACCCAACAAAACCCAACGGAGACCCCAAAAACGTCAAAAACACCCCAAAAAAGAACTGGTTCAACCCCAACAACGAAAGAAAACCCCAAAAGCCATAGATCCACACCAAAAATCCCCCTAAACCAACCTGAAGTTCTCCAAAACCCACAGTTTACACTTTTCCACATTGATGACCATGGAAAACCCAACGAAACCCAACGGAGACCACAAAACACGTCAAAAAAAAAAAAAAAAAAAAAAAAAAAAAGAAAGGGATCACCCCCAAAATTGGAAGAAAATCCTTCAAAATCATAGATCCACCCCAAAACCACCCTAAACCTACCTGATGATCTCCAAAACCCACAACTTACAATTTTCCAACATTGATGACCATGGAAAACCCAACGAAACCCAACGGAGACCCCAAAACACGTCAAAAACACCCCAAACAAGAACGGGATAAACCCTAAAAACGAAAGAAAACCCCAAAAGCCATAGATCCACACCAAAAGTCCCCCTAAACCTACCTGATGTTCTCCAAAACCCACAATTTACACTTTTCCACCATGATGACCACGGAAAACCCAACAGAGAACCCAAAACACGTCAAAAACACCCCAAACAAGAACAGGATCACCCCCAAAACCAAAGAAAACCCCAAAAAGCACGGATCCAATCCCAAAACCACTCTAAACGTACCTGATGTTCTCCAAATCCAAATGTCCACTCCCAACCACCAGAAAACCCATTAGGAACTCAACGAAACCCAACGGAAACCCCAAAACACGTCAAAAACACCCCAAAAAAGAACTGAATCAGAAGAAAAAACACCAAAACCTATGAATTTCCCCACAAAACCACCCTAAACTCACCTGATCTTCTTCAAAACCCACAATCCACTCCCATTTCCCTTAAGGACCAACGAGAATCCAACTAAAACCCAACGGAGACCCCAAAACAAGTCAAAAACACCCCAAACAAGAACGGAATCACCCCCAAAACTGGAAGAAAATCCCCAAAAAACATAGATCCACCCCAAAACGACACTAAACCTACCTGATCTTCTCCAAAACACGCAAGTTAAACTTTTCCAACATGATGAAAAACAAGAACCCAACAAAACCCAACAGAGACCCCAAAACATGTCAAAAACACCCCAAAAAAGAACGGGATCACCCCCAAAACTGGAAGAAAATTCCCCCCCCCAAAAATTTACAATTTTCACCATGATGACCAACATGAACCAAACGAAAACCCAAAAGGAGACACCAAAACACGTCAAAAACACCCCAAAAAAGAAAGGGATCACCCATAAACTGGAAGAAAATCCCCAAAAAGCACAGATCCAATCCCAAAACCAGCCTAAACCTACCTGATGTTCTCCAAAACCCACAAATTTACCCTTTTCCACCATGATGACCATGGAAAACCCAACGAAACCCAATGGAGACAAAAAACATGTCAAAAAAAAAAACAAAAAAACAAAAAAACAAAAAAGAACAGGATCTCCCCAAAAAAGAGAAGAAAACCCCAAATGCCATAGATCCACCCCAAAAGTCCCCCTAAGCCTACCTGATGTTCTCCAAAACCCACGATTTACCCTTTTTCACAATGATGACCAACGAGAACCCAACAAAACCCAACGGACAACCCCAAAACACGTCAAAAACACCCCAAAAAAGAACAGGATCACCCCAAAAAACAGAAGAAAACCCCAAATACCATGAATCCACCCCAAAAGTCCCCCTAAACCTACCTGAAGTTCTCCAAAACCCACAATTTACACTTTTCCACCAAGATGCCAACAGAAAACCCAACGAAACCCAACAGAGACATCAAAACATGTCAAAAACACCCCAAAAAAGAACGGGATAACCCCCAAAACTGGAAGAAAATCCCCAAAAAGCATGGATCCAATTCCAAAACCACCCTAAACCTACCTGATCTTCTCCAAATCCCAAAGTCCACTCCCAACCACCATAAAACCCATTAGGAACTCAACAAAATGCAACAGAAACCCCAAAACACCTCAAAAACACCCCAAAAGCAAACCGGATCAGAAGAAAATACGTGATTTAACCCCAAGAAAACCCTTAAACCTACCTGATCTTCTCCAAATCCCAAAATCCACTCCCACCCACCATAAAACCCATTAGGAACTCAACAAAACGCAACGGAAACCCCAAAACACGTCAAAAACACCCCAAAAAAGAACTGGATCAGAAGGAAAAAAAAAACAAAACTATGCATTTCCCTCCCAAATCACCCTAAACTTACCTGATCTTCTTCAAAACCCACAATCCACTCCCATTTAGCTTAACGACCAACGAGAACCCAACAAAACCCAACGGAGACCCCAAAAACGTCAAAAACACCCCAAAAAAGAACTGGTTCAACCCCAACAACGAAAGAAAACCCCAAAAGCCATAGATCCACACCAAAAATCCCCCTAAACCAACCTGAAGTTCTCCAAAACCCACAGTTTACACTTTTCCACATTGATGACCATGGAAAACCCAACGAAACCCAACGGAGACCACAAAACACGTCAAAAAAAAAAAAAAAAAAAAAAAAAAAAAAAAAAAAAAAAAGAAAGGGATCACCCCCAAAATTGGAAGAAAATCCTTCAAAATCATAGATCCACCCCAAAACCACCCTAAACCTACCTGATGATCTCCAAAACCCACAACTTACAATTTTCCAACATGATGACCATGGAAAACCCAACGAAACCCAACGGAGACCCCAAAAGAAGTCAAAAACACCCCAAACAAGAACGGGATAAACCCTAAAAACGAAAGAAAACCCCAAAAGCCATAGATCCACACCAAAAGTCCCCCTAAACCTACCTGATGTTCTCCAAAACCCACAATTTACACTTTTCCACCATGATGACCACGGAAAACCCAACAGAGAACCCAAAACACGTCAAAAACACCCCAAACAAGAACAGGATCACCCCCAAAACCAAAGAAAACCCCAAAAAGCACGGATCCAATCCCAAAACCACTCTAAACGTACCTGATGTTCTCCAAATCCAAATGTCCACTCCCAACCACCAGAAAACCCATTAGGAACTCAACGAAACCCAACGGAAACCCCAAAACACGTCAAAAACACCCCAAAAAAGAACTGAATCAGAAGAAAAAACACCAAAAACTATGAATTTCCCCACAAAACCACCCTAAACTCACCTGATCTTCTTCAAAACCCACAATCCACTCCCATTTCCCTTAAGGACCAACGAGAATCCAACTAAAACCCAACGGAGACCCCAAAACAAGTCAAAAACACCCCAAACAAGAACGGAATCACCCCCAAAACTGGAAGAAAATCCCCAAAAAACATAGATCCACCCCAAAACGACACTAAACCTACCTGATCTTCTCCAAAACACGCAAGTTAAACTTTTCCAACATGATGAAAAACAAGAACCCAACAAAACCCAACAGAGACCCCAAAACATGTCAAAAACACCCCAAAAAAGAACGGGATCACCCCCAAAACTGGAAGAAAATTCCCCCCCCAAAAATTTACAATTTTCACCATGATGACCAACATGAACCAAACGAAAACCCAAAAGGAGACACCAAAACACGTCAAAAACACCCCAAAAAAGAAAGGGATCACCCATAAACTGGAAGAAAATCCCCAAAAAGCACAGATCCAATCCCAAAACCAGCCTAAACCTACCTGATGTTCTCCAAAACCCACAAATTTACCCTTTTCCACCATGATGACCATGGAAAACCCAACGAAACCCAATGGAGACAAAAAACATGTCAAAAAAAAAAAACAAAAACAAAAAAACAAAAAAGAACAGGATCTCCCCAAAAAAGAGAAGAAAACCCCAAATGCCATAGATCCACCCCAAAAGTCCCCCTAAGCCTACCTGATGTTCTCCAAAACCCACGATTTACCCTTTTTCACAATGATGACCAACGAGAACCCAACAAAACCCAACGGACAACCCCAAAACACGTCAAAAACACCCCAAAAAAGAACAGGATCACCCCAAAAAACAGAAGAAAACCCCAAATACCATGAATCCACCCCAAAAGTCCCCCTAAACCTACCTGAAGTTCTCCAAAACCCACAATTTACCCTTTTCCACCAAGATGCCAACAGAAAACCCAACGAAACCCAACAGAGACATCAAAACATGTCAAAAACACCCCAAAAAAGAACGGGATAACCCCCAAAACTGGAAGAAAATCCCCAAAAAGCATGGATCCAATTCCAAAACCACCCTAAACCTACCTGATCTTCTCCAAATCCCAAAGTCCACTCCCAACCACCATAAAACCCATTAGGAACTCAACAAAATGCAACAGAAACCCCAAAACACCTCAAAAACACCCCAAAAGCAAACCGGATCAGAAGAAAATACGTGATTTAACCCCAAGAAAACCCTTAAACCTACCTGATCTTCTCCAAATCCCAAAATCCACTCCCACCCACCATAAAACCCATTAGGAACTCAACAAAACGCAACGGAAACCCCAAAACACGTCAAAAACACCCCAAAAAAGAACTGGATCAGAAGGAAAAAAAAAACAAAACTATGCATTTCCCTCCCAAATCACCCTAAACTTACCTGATCTTCTTCAAAACCCACAATCCACTCCCATTTAGCTTAACGACCAACGAGAACCCAACAAAACCCAACGGAGACCCCAAAAACGTCAAAAACACCCCAAAAAAGAACTGGTTCAACCCCAACAACGAAAGAAAACCCCAAAAGCCATAGATCCACACCAAAAATCCCCCTAAACCAACCTGAAGTTCTCCAAAACCCACAGTTTACACTTTTCCACATTGATGACCATGGAAAACCCAACGAAACCCAACGGAGACCACAAAACACGTCAAAAAAAAAAAAAAAAAAAAAAAAAAAAAAAAAAAAAAGAAAGGGATCACCCCCAAAATTGGAAGAAAATCCTTCAAAATCATAGATCCACCCCAAAACCACCCTAAACCTACCTGATGATCTCCAAAACCCACAACTTACAATTTTCCAACATGATGACCATGGAAAACCCAACGAAACCCAACGGAGACCCCAAAACACGTCAAAAACACCCCAAACAAGAACGGGATAAACCCTAAAAACGAAAGAAAACCCCAAAAGCCATAGATCCACACCAAAAGTCCCCCTAAACCTACCTGATGTTCTCCAAAACCCACAATTTACACTTTTCCACCATGATGACCACGGAAAACCCAACAGAGAACCCAAAACACGTCAAAAACACCCCAAACAAGAACAGGATCACCCCCAAAACCAAAGAAAACCCCAAAAAGCACGGATCCAATCCCAAAACCACTCTAAACGTACCTGATGTTCTCCAAATCCAAATGTCCACTCCCAACCACCAGAAAACCCATTAGGAACTCAACGAAACCCAACGGAAACCCCAAAACACGTCAAAAACACCCCAAAAAAGAACTGAATCAGAAGAAAAAACACCAAAAACTATGAATTTCCCCACAAAACCACCCTAAACTCACCTGATCTTCTTCAAAACCCACAATCCACTCCCATTTCCCTTAAGGACCAACGAGAATCCAACTAAAACCCAACGGAGACCCCAAAACAAGTCAAAAACACCCCAAACAAGAACGGAATCACCCCCAAAACTGGAAGAAAATCCCCAAAAAACATAGATCCACCCCAAAACGACACTAAACCTACCTGATCTTCTCCAAAACACGCAAGTTAAACTTTTCCAACATGATGAAAAACAAGAACCCAACAAAACCCAACAGAGACCCCAAAACATGTCAAAAACACCCCAAAAAAGAACGGGATCACCCCCAAAACTGGAAGAAAATTCCCCCCCCAAAAATTTACAATTTTCACCATGATGACCAACATGAACCAAACGAAAACCCAAAAGGAGACACCAAAACACGTCAAAAACACCCCAAAAAAGAAAGGGATCACCCATAAACTGGAAGAAAATCCCCAAAAAGCACAGATCCAATCCCAAAACCAGCCTAAACCTACCTGATGTTCTCCAAAACCCACAAATTTACCCTTTTCCACCATGATGACCATGGAAAACCCAACGAAACCCAATGGAGACAAAAAACATGTCAAAAAAAAAAACAAAAACAAAAAAACAAAAAAGAACAGGATCTCCCCAAAAAAGAGAAGAAAACCCCAAATGCCATAGATCCACCCCAAAAGTCCCCCTAAGCCTACCTGATGTTCTCCAAAACCCACGATTTACCCTTTTTCACAATGATGACCAACGAGAACCCAACAAAACCCAACGGACAACCCCAAAACACGTCAAAAACACCCCAAAAAAGAACAGGATCACCCCAAAAAACAGAAGAAAACCCCAAATACCATGAATCCACCCCAAAAGTCCCCCTAAACCTACCTGAAGTTCTCCAAAACCCACAATTTACACTTTTCCACCAAGATGCCAACAGAAAACCCAACGAAACCCAACAGAGACATCAAAACATGTCAAAAACACCCCAAAAAAGAACGGGATAACCCCCAAAACTGGAAGAAAATCCCCAAAAAGCATGGATCCAATTCCAAAACCACCCTAAACCTACCTGATCTTCTCCAAATCCCAAAGTCCACTCCCAACCACCATAAAACCCATTAGGAACTCAACAAAATGCAACAGAAACCCCAAAACACCTCAAAAACACCCCAAAAGCAAACCGGATCAGAAGAAAATACGTGATTTAACCCCAAGAAAACCCTTAAACCTACCTGATCTTCTCCAAATCCCAAAATCCACTCCCACCCACCATAAAACCCATTAGGAACTCAACAAAACGCAACGGAAACCCCAAAACACGTCAAAAACACCCCAAAAAAGAACTGGATCAGAAGGAAAAAAAAAACAAAACTATGCATTTCCCTCCCAAATCACCCTAAACTTACCTGATCTTCTTCAAAACCCACAATCCACTCCCATTTAGCTTAACGACCAACGAGAACCCAACAAAACCCAACGGAGACCCCAAAAACGTCAAAAACACCCCAAAAAAGAACTGGTTCAACCCCAACAACGAAAGAAAACCCCAAAAGCCATAGATCCACACCAAAAATCCCCCTAAACCAACCTGAAGTTCTCCAAAACCCACAGTTTACACTTTTCCACATTGATGACCATGGAAAACCCAACGAAACCCAACGGAGACCACAAAACACGTCAAAAAAAAAAAAAAAAAAAAAAAAAAAAAAAAAAAAAAGAAAGGGATCACCCCCAAAATTGGAAGAAAATCCTTCAAAATCATAGATCCACCCCAAAACCACCCTAAACCTACCTGATGATCTCCAAAACCCACAACTTACAATTTTCCAACATGATGACCATGGAAAACCCAACGAAACCCAACGGAGACCCCAAAACACGTCAAAAACACCCCAAACAAGAACGGGATAAACCCTAAAAACGAAAGAAAACCCCAAAAGCCATAGATCCACACCAAAAGTCCCCCTAAACCTACCTGATGTTCTCCAAAACCCACAATTTACACTTTTCCACCATGATGACCACGGAAAACCCAACAGAGAACCCAAAACACGTCAAAAACACCCCAAACAAGAACAGGATCACCCCCAAAACCAAAGAAAACCCCAAAAAGCACGGATCCAATCCCAAAACCACTCTAAACGTACCTGATGTTCTCCAAATCCAAATGTCCACTCCCAACCACCAGAAAACCCATTAGGAACTCAACGAAACCCAACGGAAACCCCAAAACACGTCAAAAACACCCCAAAAAAGAACTGAATCAGAAGAAAAAACACCAAAAACTATGAATTTCCCCACAAAACCACCCTAAACTCACCTGATCTTCTTCAAAACCCACAATCCACTCCCATTTCCCTTAAGGACCAACGAGAATCCAACTAAAACCCAACGGAGACCCCAAAACAAGTCAAAAACACCCCAAACAAGAACGGAATCACCCCCAAAACTGGAAGAAAATCCCCAAAAAACATAGATCCACCCCAAAACGACACTAAACCTACCTGATCTTCTCCAAAACACGCAAGTTAAACTTTTCCAACATGATGAAAAACAAGAACCCAACAAAACCCAACAGAGACCCCAAAACATGTCAAAAACACCCCAAAAAAGAACGGGATCACCCCCAAAACTGGAAGAAAATTCCCCCCCCAAAAATTTACAATTTTCACCATGATGACCAACATGAACCAAACGAAAACCCAAAAGGAGACACCAAAACACGTCAAAAACACCCCAAAAAAGAAAGGGATCACCCATAAACTGGAAGAAAATCCCCAAAAAGCACAGATCCAATCCCAAAACCAGCCTAAACCTACCTGATGTTCTCCAAAACCCACAAATTTACCCTTTTCCACCATGATGACCATGGAAAACCCAACGAAACCCAATGGAGACAAAAAACATGTCAAAAAAAAAAAACAAAACAAAAACAAAAAAGAACAGGATCTCCCCCAAAAAGAGAAGAAAACCCCAAATGCCATAGATCCACCCCAAAAGTCCCCCTAAGCCTACCTGATGTTCTCCAAAACCCACGATTTACCCTTTTTCACAATGATGACCAACGAGAACCCAACAAAACCCAACGGACAACCCCAAAACACGTCAAAAACACCCCAAAAAAGAACAGGATCACCCCAAAAAACAGAAGAAAACCCCAAATACCATGAATCCACCCCAAAAGTCCCCCTAAACCTACCTGAAGTTCTCCAAAACCCACAATTTACCCTTTTCCACCAAGATGCCAACAGAAAACCCAACGAAACCCAACAGAGACATCAAAACATGTCAAAAACACCCCAAAAAAGAACGGGATAACCCCCAAAACTGGAAGAAAATCCCCAAAAAGCATGGATCCAATTCCAAAACCACCCTAAACCTACCTGATCTTCTCCAAATCCCAAAGTCCACTCCCAACCACCATAAAACCCATTAGGAACTCAACAAAATGCAACAGAAACCCCAAAACACCTCAAAAACACCCCAAAAGCAAACCGGATCAGAAGAAAATACGTGATTTAACCCCAAGAAAACCCTTAAACCTACCTGATCTTCTCCAAATCCCAAAATCCACTCCCACCCACCATAAAACCCATTAGGAACTCAACAAAACGCAACGGAAACCCCAAAACACGTCAAAAACACCCCAAAAAAGAACTGGATCAGAAGGAAAAAAAAAACAAAACTATGCATTTCCCTCCCAAATCACCCTAAACTTACCTGATCTTCTTCAAAACCCACAATCCACTCCCATTTAGCTTAACGACCAACGAGAACCCAACAAAACCCAACGGAGACCCCAAAAACGTCAAAAACACCCCAAAAAAGAACTGGTTCAACCCCAACAACGAAAGAAAACCCCAAAAGCCATAGATCCACACCAAAAATCCCCCTAAACCAACCTGAAGTTCTCCAAAACCCACAGTTTACACTTTTCCACATTGATGACCATGGAAAACCCAACGAAACCCAACGGAGACCACAAAACACGTCAAAAAAAAAAAAAAAAAAAAAAAAAAAAAAAGAAAGGGATCACCCCCAAAATTGGAAGAAAATCCTTCAAAATCATAGATCCACCCCAAAACCACCCTAAACCTACCTGATGTTCTCCAAAACCCACAATTTACACTTTTCCACCATGATGACCACGGAAAACCCAACAGAGAACCCAAAACACGTCAAAAACACCCCAAACAAGAACAGGATCACCCCCAAAACCAAAGAAAACCCCAAAAAGCACGGATCCAATCCCAAAACCACTCTAAACGTACCTGATGTTCTCCAAATCCAAATGTCCACTCCCAACCACCAGAAAACCCATTAGGAACTCAACGAAACCCAACGGAAACCCCAAAACACGTCAAAAACACCCCAAAAAAGAACTGAATCAGAAGAAAAAACACCAAAAACTATGAATTTCCCCACAAAACCACCCTAAACTCACCTGATCTTCTTCAAAACCCACAATCCACTCCCATTTCCCTTAAGGACCAACGAGAATCCAACTAAAACCCAACGGAGACCCCAAAACAAGTCAAAAACACCCCAAACAAGAACGGAATCACCCCCAAAACTGGAAGAAAATCCCCAAAAAACATAGATCCACCCCAAAACGACACTAAACCTACCTGATCTTCTCCAAAACACGCAAGTTAAACTTTTCCAACATGATGAAAAACAAGAACCCAACAAAACCCAACAGAGACCCCAAAACATGTCAAAAACACCCCAAAAAAGAACGGGATCACCCCCAAAACTGGAAGAAAATTCCCCCCCCAAAAATTTACAATTTTCACCATGATGACCAACATGAACCAAACGAAAACCCAAAAGGAGACACCAAAACACGTCAAAAACACCCCAAAAAAGAAAGGGATCACCCATAAACTGGAAGAAAATCCCCAAAAAGCACAGATCCAATCCCAAAACCAGCCTAAACCTACCTGATGTTCTCCAAAACCCACAAATTTACCCTTTTCCACCATGATGACCATGGAAAACCCAACGAAACCCAATGGAGACAAAAAACATGTCAAAAAAAAAAAAAACAAACAAACAAAAAAAAAAAAGAACAGGATCTCCCCAAAAAAGAGAAGAAAACCCCAAATGCCATAGATCCACCCCAAAAGTCCCCCTAAGCCTACCTGATGTTCTCCAAAACCCACGATTTACCCTTTTTCACAATGATGACCAACGAGAACCCAACAAAACCCAACGGACAACCCCAAAACACGTCAAAAACACCCCAAAAAAGAACAGGATCACCCCAAAAAACAGAAGAAAACCCCAAATACCATGAATCCACCCCAAAAGTCCCCCTAAACCTACCTGAAGTTCTCCAAAACCCACAATTTACCCTTTTCCACCAAGATGCCAACAGAAAACCCAACGAAACCCAACAGAGACATCAAAACATGTCAAAAACACCCCAAAAAAGAACGGGATAACCCCCAAAACTGGAAGAAAATCCCCAAAAAGCATGGATCCAATTCCAAAACCACCCTAAACCTACCTGATCTTCTCCAAATCCCAAAGTCCACTCCCAACCACCATAAAACCCATTAGGAACTCAACAAAATGCAACAGAAACCCCAAAACACCTCAAAAACACCCCAAAAGCAAACCGGATCAGAAGAAAATACGTGATTTAACCCCAAGAAAACCCTTAAACCTACCTGATCTTCTCCAAATCCCAAAATCCACTCCCACCCACCATAAAACCCATTAGGAACTCAACAAAACGCAACGGAAACCCCAAAACACGTCAAAAACACCCCAAAAAAGAACTGGATCAGAAGGAAAAAAAATCCAAAACTATGCATTTCCCTCCCAAATCACCCTAAACTTACCTGATCTTCTTCAAAACCCACAATCCACTCCCATTTAGCTTAACGACCAACGAGAACCCAACAAAACCCAACGGAGACCCCAAAAACGTCAAAAACACCCCAAAAAAGAACTGGTTCAACCCCAACAACGAAAGAAAACCCCAAAAGCCATAGATCCACACCAAAAATCCCCCTAAACCAACCTGAAGTTCTCCAAAACCCACAGTTTACACTTTTCCACATTGATGACCATGGAAAACCCAACGAAACCCAACGGAGACCACAAAACACGTCAAAAAAAAAAAAAAAAAAAAAAAAAAAAAAAAAAAAAAAAAGAAAGGGATCACCCCCAAAATTGGAAGAAAATCCTTCAAAATCATAGATCCACCCCAAAACCACCCTAAACCTACCTGATGATCTCCAAAACCCACAACTTACAATTTTCCAACATTGATGACCATGGAAAACCCAACGAAACCCAACGGAGACCCCAAAACACGTCAAAAACACCCCAAACAAGAACGGGATAAACCCTAAAAACGAAAGAAAACCCCAAAAGCCATAGATCCACACCAAAAGTCCCCCTAAACCTACCTGATGTTCTCCAAAACCCACAATTTACACTTTTCCACCATGATGACCACGGAAAACCCAACAGAGAACCCAAAACACGTCAAAAACACCCCAAACAAGAACAGGATCACCCCCAAAACCAAAGAAAACCCCAAAAAGCACGGATCCAATCCCAAAACCACTCTAAACGTACCTGATGTTCTCCAAATCCAAATGTCCACTCCCAACCACCAGAAAACCCATTAGGAACTCAACGAAACCCAACGGAAACCCCAAAACACGTCAAAAACACCCCAAAAAAGAACTGAATCAGAAGAAAAAACACCAAAACCTATGAATTTCCCCACAAAACCACCCTAAACTCACCTGATCTTCTTCAAAACCCACAATCCACTCCCATTTCCCTTAAGGACCAACGAGAATCCAACTAAAACCCAACGGAGACCCCAAAACAAGTCAAAAACACCCCAAACAAGAACGGAATCACCCCCAAAACTGGAAGAAAATCCCCAAAAAACATAGATCCACCCCAAAACGACACTAAACCTACCTGATCTTCTCCAAAACACGCAAGTTAAACTTTTCCAACATGATGAAAAACAAGAACCCAACAAAACCCAACAGAGACCCCAAAACATGTCAAAAACACCCCAAAAAAGAACGGGATCACCCCCAAAACTGGAAGAAAATTCCCCCCCCAAAAATTTACAATTTTCACCATGATGACCAACATGAACCAAACGAAAACCCAAAAGGAGACACCAAAACACGTCAAAAACACCCCAAAAAAGAAAGGGATCACCCATAAACTGGAAGAAAATCCCCAAAAAGCACAGATCCAATCCCAAAACCAGCCTAAACCTACCTGATGTTCTCCAAAACCCACAAATTTACCCTTTTCCACCATGATGACCATGGAAAACCCAACGAAACCCAATGGAGACAAAAAACATGTCAAAAAAAAAACAAAAAAACAAAAAAACAAAAAAGAACAGGATCTCCCCAAAAAAGAGAAGAAAACCCCAAATGCCATAGATCCACCCCAAAAGTCCCCCTAAGCCTACCTGATGTTCTCCAAAACCCACGATTTACCCTTTTTCACAATGATGACCAACGAGAACCCAACAAAACCCAACGGACAACCCCAAAACACGTCAAAAACACCCCAAAAAAGAACAGGATCACCCCAAAAAACAGAAGAAAACCCCAAATACCATGAATCCACCCCAAAAGTCCCCCTAAACCTACCTGAAGTTCTCCAAAACCCACAATTTACACTTTTCCACCAAGATGCCAACAGAAAACCCAACGAAACCCAACAGAGACATCAAAACATGTCAAAAACACCCCAAAAAAGAACGGGATAACCCCCAAAACTGGAAGAAAATCCCCAAAAAGCATGGATCCAATTCCAAAACCACCCTAAACCTACCTGATCTTCTCCAAATCCCAAAGTCCACTCCCAACCACCATAAAACCCATTAGGAACTCAACAAAATGCAACAGAAACCCCAAAACACCTCAAAAACACCCCAAAAGCAAACCGGATCAGAAGAAAATACGTGATTTAACCCCAAGAAAACCCTTAAACCTACCTGATCTTCTCCAAATCCCAAAATCCACTCCCACCCACCATAAAACCCATTAGGAACTCAACAAAACGCAACGGAAACCCCAAAACACGTCAAAAACACCCCAAAAAAGAACTGGATCAGAAGGAAAAAAAATCCAAAACTATGCATTTCCCTCCCAAATCACCCTAAACTTACCTGATCTTCTTCAAAACCCACAATCCACTCCCATTTAGCTTAACGACCAACGAGAACCCAACAAAACCCAACGGAGACCCCAAAAACGTCAAAAACACCCCAAAAAAGAACTGGTTCAACCCCAACAACGAAAGAAAACCCCAAAAGCCATAGATCCACACCAAAAATCCCCCTAAACCAACCTGAAGTTCTCCAAAACCCACAGTTTACACTTTTCCACATTGATGACCATGGAAAACCCAACGAAACCCAACGGAGACCACAAAACACGTCAAAAAAAAAAAAAAAAAAAAAAAAAAAAGAAAGGGATCACCCCCAAAATTGGAAGAAAATCCTTCAAAATCATAGATCCACCCCAAAACCACCCTAAACCTACCTGATGATCTCCAAAACCCACAACTTACAATTTTCCAACATTGATGACCATGGAAAACCCAACGAAACCCAACGGAGACCCCAAAACACGTCAAAAACACCCCAAACAAGAACGGGATAAACCCTAAAAACGAAAGAAAACCCCAAAAGCCATAGATCCACACCAAAAGTCCCCCTAAACCTACCTGATGTTCTCCAAAACCCACAATTTACACTTTTCCACCATGATGACCACGGAAAACCCAACAGAGAACCCAAAACACGTCAAAAACACCCCAAACAAGAACAGGATCACCCCCAAAACCAAAGAAAACCCCAAAAAGCACGGATCCAATCCCAAAACCACTCTAAACGTACCTGATGTTCTCCAAATCCAAATGTCCACTCCCAACCACCAGAAAACCCATTAGGAACTCAACGAAACCCAACGGAAACCCCAAAACACGTCAAAAACACCCCAAAAAAGAACTGAATCAGAAGAAAAAACACCAAAAACTATGAATTTCCCCACAAAACCACCCTAAACTCACCTGATCTTCTTCAAAACCCACAATCCACTCCCATTTCCCTTAAGGACCAACGAGAATCCAACTAAAACCCAACGGAGACCCCAAAACAAGTCAAAAACACCCCAAACAAGAACGGAATCACCCCCAAAACTGGAAGAAAATCCCCAAAAAACATAGATCCACCCCAAAACGACACTAAACCTACCTGATCTTCTCCAAAACACGCAAGTTAAACTTTTCCAACATGATGAAAAACAAGAACCCAACAAAACCCAACAGAGACCCCAAAACATGTCAAAAACACCCCAAAAAAGAACGGGATCACCCCCAAAACTGGAAGAAAATTCCCCCCCCAAAAATTTACAATTTTCACCATGATGACCAACATGAACCAAACGAAAACCCAAAAGGAGACACCAAAACACGTCAAAAACACCCCAAAAAAGAAAGGGATCACCCATAAACTGGAAGAAAATCCCCAAAAAGCACAGATCCAATCCCAAAACCAGCCTAAACCTACCTGATGTTCTCCAAAACCCACAAATTTACCCTTTTCCACCATGATGACCATGGAAAACCCAACGAAACCCAATGGAGACAAAAAACATGTCAAAAAAAAAAACAAAAAAACAAAAAAACAAAAAAGAACAGGATCTCCCCAAAAAAGAGAAGAAAACCCCAAATGCCATAGATCCACCCCAAAAGTCCCCCTAAGCCTACCTGATGTTCTCCAAAACCCACGATTTACCCTTTTTCACAATGATGACCAACGAGAACCCAACAAAACCCAACGGACAACCCCAAAACACGTCAAAAACACCCCAAAAAAGAACAGGATCACCCCAAAAAACAGAAGAAAACCCCAAATACCATGAATCCACCCCAAAAGTCCCCCTAAACCTACCTGAAGTTCTCCAAAACCCACAATTTACCCTTTTCCACCAAGATGCCAACAGAAAACCCAACGAAACCCAACAGAGACATCAAAACATGTCAAAAACACCCCAAAAAAGAACGGGATAACCCCCCAAACTGGAAGAAAATCCCCAAAAAGCATGGATCCAATTCCAAAACCACCCTAAACCTACCTGATCTTCTCCAAATCCCAAAGTCCACTCCCAACCACCATAAAACCCATTAGGAACTCAACAAAATGCAACAGAAACCCCAAAACACCTCAAAAACACCCCAAAAGCAAACCGGATCAGAAGAAAATACGTGATTTAACCCCAAGAAAACCCTTAAACCTACCTGATCTTCTCCAAATCCCAAAATCCACTCCCACCCACCATAAAACCCATTAGGAACTCAACAAAACGCAACGGAAACCCCAAAACACGTCAAAAACACCCCAAAAAAGAACTGGATCAGAAGGAAAAAAAAAACAAAACTATGCATTTCCCTCCCAAATCACCCTAAACTTACCTGATCTTCTTCAAAACCCACAATCCACTCCCATTTAGCTTAACGACCAACGAGAACCCAACAAAACCCAACGGAGACCCCAAAAACGTCAAAAACACCCCAAAAAAGAACTGGTTCAACCCCAACAACGAAAGAAAACCCCAAAAGCCATAGATCCACACCAAAAATCCCCCTAAACCAACCTGAAGTTCTCCAAAACCCACAGTTTACACTTTTCCACATTGATGACCATGGAAAACCCAACGAAACCCAACGGAGACCACAAAACACGTCAAAAAAAAAAAAAAAAAAAAAAAAAAAAAAAAAAAAAAAAGAAAGGGATCACCCCCAAAATTGGAAGAAAATCCTTCAAAATCATAGATCCACCCCAAAACCACCCTAAACCTACCTGATGATCTCCAAAACCCACAACTTACAATTTTCCAACATGATGACCATGGAAAACCCAACGAAACCCAACGGAGACCCCAAAAGAAGTCAAAAACACCCCAAACAAGAACGGGATAAACCCTAAAAACGAAAGAAAACCCCAAAAGCCATAGATCCACACCAAAAGTCCCCCTAAACCTACCTGATGTTCTCCAAAACCCACAATTTACACTTTTCCACCATGATGACCACGGAAAACCCAACAGAGAACCCAAAACACGTCAAAAACACCCCAAACAAGAACAGGATCACCCCCAAAACCAAAGAAAACCCCAAAAAGCACGGATCCAATCCCAAAACCACTCTAAACGTACCTGATGTTCTCCAAATCCAAATGTCCACTCCCAACCACCAGAAAACCCATTAGGAACTCAACGAAACCCAACGGAAACCCCAAAACACGTCAAAAACACCCCAAAAAAGAACTGAATCAGAAGAAAAAACACCAAAAACTATGAATTTCCCCACAAAACCACCCTAAACTCACCTGATCTTCTTCAAAACCCACAATCCACTCCCATTTCCCTTAAGGACCAACGAGAATCCAACTAAAACCCAACGGAGACCCCAAAACAAGTCAAAAACACCCCAAACAAGAACGGAATCACCCCCAAAACTGGAAGAAAATCCCCAAAAAACATAGATCCACCCCAAAACGACACTAAACCTACCTGATCTTCTCCAAAACACGCAAGTTAAACTTTTCCAACATGATGAAAAACAAGAACCCAACAAAACCCAACAGAGACCCCAAAACATGTCAAAAACACCCCAAAAAAGAACGGGATCACCCCCAAAACTGGAAGAAAATTCCCCCCCCAAAAATTTACAATTTTCACCATGATGACCAACATGAACCAAACGAAAACCCAAAAGGAGACACCAAAACACGTCAAAAACACCCCAAAAAAGAAAGGGATCACCCATAAACTGGAAGAAAATCCCCAAAAAGCACAGATCCAATCCCAAAACCAGCCTAAACCTACCTGATGTTCTCCAAAACCCACAAATTTACCCTTTTCCACCATGATGACCATGGAAAACCCAACGAAACCCAATGGAGACAAAAAACATGTCAAAAAAAAAAACAAAAAAACAAAAAAACAAAAAAGAACAGGATCTCCCCAAAAAAGAGAAGAAAACCCCAAATGCCATAGATCCACCCCAAAAGTCCCCCTAAGCCTACCTGATGTTCTCCAAAACCCACGATTTACCCTTTTTCACAATGATGACCAACGAGAACCCAACAAAACCCAACGGACAACCCCAAAACACGTCAAAAACACCCCAAAAAAGAACAGGATCACCCCAAAAAACAGAAGAAAACCCCAAATACCATGAATCCACCCCAAAAGTCCCCCTAAACCTACCTGAAGTTCTCCAAAACCCACAATTTACACTTTTCCACCAAGATGCCAACAGAAAACCCAACGAAACCCAACAGAGACATCAAAACATGTCAAAAACACCCCAAAAAAGAACGGGATAACCCCCAAAACTGGAAGAAAATCCCCAAAAAGCATGGATCCAATTCCAAAACCACCCTAAACCTACCTGATCTTCTCCAAATCCCAAAGTCCACTCCCAACCACCATAAAACCCATTAGGAACTCAACAAAATGCAACAGAAACCCCAAAACACCTCAAAAACACCCCAAAAGCAAACCGGATCAGAAGAAAATACGTGATTTAACCCCAAGAAAACCCTTAAACCTACCTGATCTTCTCCAAATCCCAAAATCCACTCCCACCCACCATAAAACCCATTAGGAACTCAACAAAACGCAACGGAAACCCCAAAACACGTCAAAAACACCCCAAAAAAGAACTGGATCAGAAGGAAAAAAAATCCAAAACTATGCATTTCCCTCCCAAATCACCCTAAACTTACCTGATCTTCTTCAAAACCCACAATCCACTCCCATTTAGCTTAACGACCAACGAGAACCCAACAAAACCCAACGGAGACCCCAAAAACGTCAAAAACACCCCAAAAAAGAACTGGTTCAACCCCAACAACGAAAGAAAACCCCAAAAGCCATAGATCCACACCAAAAATCCCCCTAAACCAACCTGAAGTTCTCCAAAACCCACAGTTTACACTTTTCCACATTGATGACCATGGAAAACCCAACGAAACCCAACGGAGACCACAAAACACGTCAAAAAAAAAAAAAAAAAAAAAAAAAAAAAAAGAAAGGGATCACCCCCAAAATTGGAAGAAAATCCTTCAAAATCATAGATCCACCCCAAAACCACCCTAAACCTACCTGATGATCTCCAAAACCCACAACTTACAATTTTCCAACATGATGACCATGGAAAACCCAACGAAACCCAACGGAGACCCCAAAAGAAGTCAAAAACACCCCAAACAAGAACGGGATAAACCCTAAAAACGAAAGAAAACCCCAAAAGCCATAGATCCACACCAAAAGTCCCCCTAAACCTACCTGATGTTCTCCAAAACCCACAATTTACACTTTTCCACCATGATGACCACGGAAAACCCAACAGAGAACCCAAAACACGTCAAAAACACCCCAAACAAGAACAGGATCACCCCCAAAACCAAAGAAAACCCCAAAAAGCACGGATCCAATCCCAAAACCACTCTAAACGTACCTGATGTTCTCCAAATCCAAATGTCCACTCCCAACCACCAGAAAACCCATTAGGAACTCAACGAAACCCAACGGAAACCCCAAAACACGTCAAAAACACCCCAAAAAAGAACTGAATCAGAAGAAAAAACACCAAAAACTATGAATTTCCCCACAAAACCACCCTAAACTCACCTGATCTTCTTCAAAACCCACAATCCACTCCCATTTCCCTTAAGGACCAACGAGAATCCAACTAAAACCCAACGGAGACCCCAAAACAAGTCAAAAACACCCCAAACAAGAACGGAATCACCCCCAAAACTGGAAGAAAATCCCCAAAAAACATAGATCCACCCCAAAACGACACTAAACCTACCTGATCTTCTCCAAAACACGCAAGTTAAACTTTTCCAACATGATGAAAAACAAGAACCCAACAAAACCCAACAGAGACCCCAAAACATGTCAAAAACACCCCAAAAAAGAACGGGATCACCCCCAAAACTGGAAGAAAATTCCCCCCCCAAAAATTTACAATTTTCACCATGATGACCAACATGAACCAAACGAAAACCCAAAAGGAGACACCAAAACACGTCAAAAACACCCCAAAAAAGAAAGGGATCACCCATAAACTGGAAGAAAATCCCCAAAAAGCACAGATCCAATCCCAAAACCAGCCTAAACCTACCTGATGTTCTCCAAAACCCACAAATTTACCCTTTTCCACCATGATGACCATGGAAAACCCAACGAAACCCAATGGAGACAAAAAACATGTCAAAAAAAAAAACAAAAACAAAAAAAAAACAAAAAAGAACAGGATCTCCCCAAAAAAGAGAAGAAAACCCCAAATGCCATAGATCCACCCCAAAAGTCCCCCTAAGCCTACCTGATGTTCTCCAAAACCCACGATTTACCCTTTTTCACAATGATGACCAACGAGAACCCAACAAAACCCAACGGACAACCCCAAAACACGTCAAAAACACCCCAAAAAAGAACAGGATCACCCCAAAAAACAGAAGAAAACCCCAAATACCATGAATCCACCCCAAAAGTCCCCCTAAACCTACCTGAAGTTCTCCAAAACCCACAATTTACCCTTTTCCACCAAGATGCCAACAGAAAACCCAACGAAACCCAACAGAGACATCAAAACATGTCAAAAACACCCCAAAAAAGAACGGGATAACCCCCAAAACTGGAAGAAAATCCCCAAAAAGCATGGATCCAATTCCAAAACCACCCTAAACCTACCTGATCTTCTCCAAATCCCAAAGTCCACTCCCAACCACCATAAAACCCATTAGGAACTCAACAAAATGCAACAGAAACCCCAAAACACCTCAAAAACACCCCAAAAGCAAACCGGATCAGAAGAAAATACGTGATTTAACCCCAAGAAAACCCTTAAACCTACCTGATCTTCTCCAAATCCCAAAATCCACTCCCACCCACCATAAAACCCATTAGGAACTCAACAAAACGCAACGGAAACCCCAAAACACGTCAAAAACACCCCAAAAAAGAACTGGATCAGAAGGAAAAAAAAAAACAAAACTATGCATTTCCCTCCCAAATCACCCTAAACTTACCTGATCTTCTTCAAAACCCACAATCCACTCCCATTTAGCTTAACGACCAACGAGAACCCAACAAAACCCAACGGAGACCCCAAAAACGTCAAAAACACCCCAAAAAAGAACTGGTTCAACCCCAACAACGAAAGAAAACCCCAAAAGCCATAGATCCACACCAAAAATCCCCCTAAACCAACCTGAAGTTCTCCAAAACCCACAGTTTACACTTTTCCACATTGATGACCATGGAAAACCCAACGAAACCCAACGGAGACCACAAAACACGTCAAAAAAAAAAAAAAAAAAAAAAAAAAAAAAAAAAAGAAAGGGATCACCCCCAAAATTGGAAGAAAATCCTTCAAAATCATAGATCCACCCCAAAACCACCCTAAACCTACCTGATGATCTCCAAAACCCACAACTTACAATTTTCCAACATGATGACCATGGAAAACCCAACGAAACCCAACGGAGACCCCAAAAGAAGTCAAAAACACCCCAAACAAGAACGGGATAAACCCTAAAAACGAAAGAAAACCCCAAAAGCCATAGATCCACACCAAAAGTCCCCCTAAACCTACCTGATGTTCTCCAAAACCCACAATTTACACTTTTCCACCATGATGACCACGGAAAACCCAACAGAGAACCCAAAACACGTCAAAAACACCCCAAACAAGAACAGGATCACCCCCAAAACCAAAGAAAACCCCAAAAAGCACGGATCCAATCCCAAAACCACTCTAAACGTACCTGATGTTCTCCAAATCCAAATGTCCACTCCCAACCACCAGAAAACCCATTAGGAACTCAACGAAACCCAACGGAAACCCCAAAACACGTCAAAAACACCCCAAAAAAGAACTGAATCAGAAGAAAAAACACCAAAAACTATGAATTTCCCCACAAAACCACCCTAAACTCACCTGATCTTCTTCAAAACCCACAATCCACTCCCATTTCCCTTAAGGACCAACGAGAATCCAACTAAAACCCAACGGAGACCCCAAAACAAGTCAAAAACACCCCAAACAAGAACGGAATCACCCCCAAAACTGGAAGAAAATCCCCAAAAAACATAGATCCACCCCAAAACGACACTAAACCTACCTGATCTTCTCCAAAACACGCAAGTTAAACTTTTCCAACATGATGAAAAACAAGAACCCAACAAAACCCAACAGAGACCCCAAAACATGTCAAAAACACCCCAAAAAAGAATGGGATCACCCCCAAAACTGGAAGAAAATTCCCCCCCAAAAAATTTACAATTTTCACCATGATGACCAACATGAACCAAACGAAAACCCAAAAGGAGACACCAAAACACGTCAAAAACACCCCAAAAAAGAAAGGGATCACCCATAAACTGGAAGAAAATCCCCAAAAAGCACAGATCCAATCCCAAAAACAGCCTAAACCTACCTGATGTTCTCCAAAACCCACAAATTTACCCTTTTCCACCATGATGACCATGGAAAACCCAACGAAACCCAATGGAGACAAAAAACATGTCAAAAAAAAAAACAAAAAAAACAAAAAAAACAAAAAAGAACAGGATCTCCCCAAAAAAGAGAAGAAAACCCCAAATGCCATAGATCCACCCCAAAAGTCCCCCTAAGCCTACCTGATGTTCTCCAAAACCCACAATTTACCCTTTTTCACAATGATGACCAACGAGAACCCAACAAAACCCAACGGACAACCCCAAAACACGTCAAAAACACCCCAAAAAAGAACAGGATCACCCCAAAAAACAGAAGAAAACCCCAAATACCATGAATCCACCCCAAAAGTCCCCCTAAACCTACCTGAAGTTCTCCAAAACCCACAATTTACCCTTTTCCACCAAGATGCCAACAGAAAACCCAACGAAACCCAACAGAGACATCAAAACATGTCAAAAACACCCCAAAAAAGAACGGGATAACCCCCAAAACTGGAAGAAAATCCCCAAAAAGCATGGATCCAATTCCAAAACCACCCTAAACCTACCTGATCTTCTCCAAATCCCAAAGTCCACTCCCAACTACCATAAAACCCATTAGGAACTCAACAAAATGCAACAGAAACCCCAAAACACCTCAAAAACACCCCAAAAGCAAACCGGATCAGAAGAAAATACGTGATTTAACCCCAAGAAAACCCTTAAACCTACCTGATCTTCTCCAAATCCCAAAATCCACTCCCACCCACCATAAAACCCATTAGGAACTCAACAAAACGCAACGGAAACCCCAAAACACGTCAAAAACACCCCAAAAAAGAACTGGATCAGAAGGAAAAAAAAAACAAAACTATGCATTTCCCTCCCAAATCACCCTAAACTTACCTGATCTTCTTCAAAACCCACAATCCACTCCCATTTAGCTTAACGACCAACGAGAACCCAACAAAACCCAACGGAGACCCCAAAAACGTCAAAAACACCCCAAAAAAGAACTGGTTCAACCCCAACAACGAAAGAAAACCCCAAAAGCCATAGATCCACACCAAAAATCCCCCTAAACCAACCTGAAGTTCTCCAAAACCCACAGTTTACACTTTTCCACATTGATGACCATGGAAAACCCAACGAAACCCAACGGAGACCACAAAACACGTCAAAAAAAAAAAAAAAAAAAAAAAAAAAAAAAAAAAAGAAAGGGATCACCCCCAAAATTGGAAGAAAATCCTTCAAAATCATAGATCCACCCCAAAACCACCCTAAACCTACCTGATGATCTCCAAAACCCACAATTTACAATTTTCCAACATGATGACCATGGAAAACCCAACGAAACCCAACGGAGACCCCAAAAGAAGTCAAAAACACCCCAAACAAGAACGGGATAAACCCTAAAAACGAAAGAAAACCCCAAAAGCCATAGATCCACACCAAAAGTCCCCCTAAACCTACCTGATGTTCTCCAAAACCCACAATTTACACTTTTCCACCATGATGACCACGGAAAACCCAACAGAGAACCCAAAACACGTCAAAAACACCCCAAACAAGAACAGGATCACCCCCAAAACCAAAGAAAACCCCAAAAAGCACGGATCCAATCCCAAAACCACTCTAAACGTACCTGATGTTCTCCAAATCCAAATGTCCACTCCCAACCACCAGAAAACCCATTAGGAACTCAACGAAACCCAACGGAAACCCCAAAACACGTCAAAAACACCCCAAAAAAGAACTGAATCAGAAGAAAAAACACCAAAAACTATGAATTTCCCCACAAAACCACCCTAAACTCACCTGATCTTCTTCAAAACCCACAATCCACTCCCATTTCCCTTAAGGACCAACGAGAATCCAACTAAAACCCAACGGAGACCCCAAAACAAGTCAAAAACACCCCAAACAAGAACGGAATCACCCCCAAAACTGGAAGAAAATCCCCAAAAAACATAGATCCACCCCAAAACGACACTAAACCTACCTGATCTTCTCCAAAACACGCAAGTTAAACTTTTCCAACATGATGAAAAACAAGAACCCAACAAAACCCAACAGAGACCCCAAAACATGTCAAAAACACCCCAAAAAAGAACGGGATCACCCCCAAAACTGGAAGAAAATTCCCCCCCCAAAAATTTACAATTTTCACCATGATGACCAACATGAACCAAACGAAAACCCAAAAGGAGACACCAAAACACGTCAAAAACACCCCAAAAAAGAAAGGGATCACCCATAAACTGGAAGAAAATCCCCAAAAAGCACAGATCCAATCCCAAAACCAGCCTAAACCTACCTGATGTTCTCCAAAACCCACAAATTTACCCTTTTCCACCATGATGACCATGGAAAACCCAACGAAACCCAATGGAGACAAAAAACATGTCAAAACAAAAACAAAAACAAAAACAAAAACAAAAACAAACAAGAACAGGATCTCCCCAAAAAAGAGAAGAAAACCCCAAATGCCATAGATCCACCCCAAAAGTCCCCCTAAGCCTACCTGATGTTCTCCAAAACCCACAATTTACCCTTTTTCACAATGATGACCAACGAGAACCCAACAAAACCCAACGGACAACCCCAAAACACGTCAAAAACACCCCAAAAAAGAACAGGATCACCCCAAAAAACAGAAGAAAACCCCAAATACCATGAATCCACCCCAAAAGTCCCCCTAAACCTACCTGAAGTTCTCCAAAACCCACAATTTACCCTTTTCCACCAAGATGCCAACAGAAAACCCAACGAAACCCAACGAAGAACCCAAAACACATCAGAAACACACCAAAAATGAATTCGATCACCCCAAAACTGGAACAAAATCCCCAAAAAGCATGGATCCAATTCCAAAACCACCCTAAACCTACCTGATCTTCTCCAAATCCCAAAGTCCACTCCCAACCACCATAAAACCCATTAGGAACTCAACAAAATGCAACAGAAACCCCAAAACACCTCAAAAACACCCCAAAAGCAAACCGGATCAGAAGAAAATACGTGATTTAACCCCAAGAAAACCCTTAAACCTACCTGATCTTCTCCAAATCCCAAAATCCACTCCCACCCACCATAAAACCCATTAGGAACTCAACAAAACGCAACGGAAACCCCAAAACACGTCAAAAACACCCCAAAAAAGAACTGGATCAGAAGGAAAAAAAATCCAAAACTATGCATTTCCCTCCCAAATCACCCTAAACTTACCTGATCTTCTTCAAAACCCACAATCCACTCCCATTTAGCTTAACGACCAACGAGAACCCAACAAAACCCAACGGAGACCCCAAAAACGTCAAAAACACCCCAAAAAAGAACTGGTTCAACCCCAACAACGAAAGAAAACCCCAAAAGCCATAGATCCACACCAAAAATCCCCCTAAACCAACCTGAAGTTCTCCAAAACCCACAGTTTACACTTTTCCACATTGATGACCATGGAAAACCCAACGAAACCCAACGGAGACCACAAAACACGTCAGAAAAAAAAAAAAAAAAAAAAAAAAAAAAAAAAAAAGAAAGGGATCACCCCCAAAATTGGAAGAAAATCCTTCAAAATCATAGATCCACCCCAAAACCACCCTAAACCTACCTGATGATCTCCAAAACCCACAACTTACAATTTTCCAACATGATGACCATGGAAAACCCAACGAAACCCAACGGAGACCCCAAAAGAAGTCAAAAACACCCCAAACAAGAACGGGATAAACCCTAAAAACGAAAGAAAACCCCAAAAGCCATAGATCCACACCAAAAGTCCCCCTAAACCTACCTGATGTTCTCCAAAACCCACAATTTACACTTTTCCACCATGATGACCACGGAAAACCCAACAGAGAACCCAAAACACGTCAAAAACACCCCAAACAAGAACAGGATCACCCCCAAAACCAAAGAAAACCCCAAAAAGCACGGATCCAATCCCAAAACCACTCTAAACGTACCTGATGTTCTCCAAATCCAAATGTCCACTCCCAACCACCAGAAAACCCATTAGGAACTCAACGAAACCCAACGGAAACCCCAAAACACGTCAAAAACACCCCAAAAAAGAACTGAATCAGAAGAAAAAACACCAAAAACTATGAATTTCCCCACAAAACCACCCTAAACTCACCTGATCTTCTTCAAAACCCACAATCCACTCCCATTTCCCTTAAGGACCAACGAGAATCCAACTAAAACCCAACGGAGACCCCAAAACAAGTCAAAAACACCCCAAACAAGAACGGAATCACCCCCAAAACTGGAAGAAAATCCCCAAAAAACATAGATCCACCCCAAAACGACACTAAACCTACCTGATCTTCTCCAAAACACGCAAGTTAAACTTTTCCAACATGATGAAAAACAAGAACCCAACAAAACCCAACAGAGACCCCAAAACATGTCAAAAACACCCCAAAAAAGAACGGGATCACCCCCAAAACTGGAAGAAAATTCCCCCCCCAAAAATTTACAATTTTCACCATGATGACCAACATGAACCAAACGAAAACCCAAAAGGAGACACCAAAACACGTCAAAAACACCCCAAAAAAGAAAGGGATCACCCATAAACTGGAAGAAAATCCCCAAAAAGCACAGATCCAATCCCAAAAACAGCCTAAACCTACCTGATGTTCTCCAAAACCCACAAATTTACCCTTTTCCACCATGATGACCATGGAAAACCCAACGAAACCCAATGGAGACAAAAAACATGTCAAAAAAAAAACAAAAAAAAAAAAAAAACAAAAAAGAACAGGATCTCCCCAAAAAAGAGAAGAAAACCCCAAATGCCATAGATCCACCCCAAAAGTCCCCCTAAGCCTACCTGATGTTCTCCAAAACCCACAATTTACCCTTTTTCACAATGATGACCAACGAGAACCCAACAAAACCCAACGGACAACCCCAAAACACGTCAAAAACACCCCAAAAAAGAACAGGATCACCCCAAAAAACAGAAGAAAACCCCAAATACCATGAATCCACCCCAAAAGTCCCCCTAAACCTACCTGAAGTTCTCCAAAACCCACAATTTACCCTTTTCCACCAAGATGCCAACAGAAAACCCAACGAAACCCAACAGAGACATCAAAACATGTCAAAAACACCCCAAAAAAGAACGGGATAACCCCCAAAACTGGAAGAAAATCCCCAAAAAGCATGGGATCCAATTCCAAAACCACCCTAAACCTACCTGATCTTCTCCAATCCCAAAGTCCACTCCCAACCACCATAAAACCCATTAGGAACTCAACAAAATGCAACAGAAACCCCAAAACACCTCAAAAACACCCCAAAAGCAAACCGGATCAGAAGAAAATACGTGATTTAACCCCAAGAAAACCCTTAAACCTACCTGATCTTCTCCAAATCCCAAAATCCACTCCCACCCACCATAAAACCCATTAGGAACTCAACAAAACGCAACGGAAACCCCAAAACACGTCAAAAACACCCCCAAAAAAGAACTGGATCAGAAGGAAAAAAAAAACAAAACTATGCATTTCCCTCCCAAATCACCCTAAACTTACCTGATCTTCTTCAAAACCCACAATCCACTCCCATTTAGCTTAACGACCAACGAGAACCCAACAAAACCCAACGGAGACCCCAAAAACGTCAAAAACACCCCAAAAAAGAACTGGTTCAACCCCAACAACGAAAGAAAACCCCAAAAGCCATAGATCCACACCAAAAATCCCCCTAAACCAACCTGAAGTTCTCCAAAACCCACAGTTTACACTTTTCCACATTGATGACCATGGAAAACCCAACGAAACCCAACGGAGACCACAAAACACGTCAAAAAAAAAAAAAAAAAAAAAAAAAAAAGAAAGGGATCACCCCAAAATTGGAAGAAAATCCTTCAAAATCATAGATCCACCCCAAAACCACCCTAAACCTACCTGATGATCTCCAAAACCCACAATTTACAATTTTCCAACATGATGACCATGGAAAACCCAACGAAACCCAACGGAGACCCCAAAAGAAGTCAAAAACACCCCAAACAAGAACGGGATAAACCTAAAAAACGAAAGAAAACCCCAAAAGCCATAGATCCACACCAAAGTCCCCCTAAACCTACCTGATGTTCTCCAAAACCCACAATTTACACTTTTTCCACCATGATGACCACGGAAAACCCAACAGAGAACCCAAAACACGTCAAAAACACCCCAAACAAGAACAGGATCACCCCCAAAACCAAAGAAAACCCCAAAAAGCACGGATCCAATCCCAAAACCACTCTAAACGTACCTGATGTTCTCCAAATCCAAATGTCCACTCCCAACCACCAGAAAACCCATTAGGAACTCAACGAAACCCAACGGAAACCCAAAACACGTCAAAAACACCCCAAAAAAGAACTGAATCAGAAGAAAAAAACACCAAAAACTATGAATTTCCCCACAAAACCACCCTAAACTCACCTGATCTTCTTCAAAACCCACAATCCACTCCCATTTCCCTTAAGGACCAACGAGAATCCAACTAAAACCCAACGGAGACCCCAAAACAAGTCAAAAACACCCCAAACAAGAACGGAATCACCCCCAAAACTGGAAGAAAATCCCCAAAAACATAGATCCACCCCAAAACGACACTAAACCTACCTGATCTTCTCCAAAACACGCAAGTTAAACTTTTCCAACATGATGAAAAACAAGAACCAACAAAACCCAACAGAGACCCCAAAACATGTCAAAAACACCCAAAAAAGAACGGGATCACCCCCAAAACTGGAAGAAAATTCCCCCCCCAAAAATTTACAATTTTCACCATGATGACCAACATGAACCAAACGAAAACCCAAAAGGAGACACCAAAACACGTCAAAAACACCCCAAAAAAGAAAGGGATCACCCATAAACTGGAAGAAAATCCCCAAAAAAGCACAGATCCAATCCCAAAACCAGCCTAAACCTACCTGATGTTCTCCAAAACCCACAAATTTACCCTTTTCCACCATGATGACCATGGAAAAACCCAACGAAACCCAATGGAGACAAAAAACATGTCAAAAAAAAAAAAAAAAAAAAAAAAAAAAAAAAAGAACAGGATCTCCCCAAAAAAGAGAAGAAAACCCCAAATGCCATAGAT
Organism: Aythya ferina; assembly: GCF_964211825.1. Taxonomy (NCBI): domain Eukaryota; kingdom Metazoa; phylum Chordata; class Aves; order Anseriformes; family Anatidae; genus Aythya; species Aythya ferina. The sequence goes on along the minus strand of NW_028181316.1, from coordinate 3,115 downwards.
CCACCCCAAAAGTCCCCCTAAGCCTACCTGATGTTCTCCAAAACCCACGATTTACCCTTTTTCACAATGATGACCAACGAGAACCCAACAAAACCCAACGGACAACCCCAAAACACGTCAAAAACACCCCAAAAAAGAACAGGATCACCCCAAAAAACAGAAGAAAACCCCAAATACCATGAATCCACCCCAAAAGTCCCCCTAAACCTACCTGAAGTTCTCCAAAACCCACAATTTACCCTTTTCCACCAAGATGCCAACAGAAAACCCAACGAAACCCAACAGAGACATCAAAACATGTCAAAAAACACCCCAAAAAAGAACGGGGATAACCCCCAAAACTGGAAGAAAATCCCCAAAAAGCATGGATCCAATTCCAAAACCACCCTAAACCTACCTGATCTTCTCCAAATCCCAAAGTCCACTCCCAACCACCATAAAACCCATTAGGAACTCAACAAAATGCAACAGAAACCCCAAAACACCTCAAAAACACCCCAAAAGCAAACCGGATCAGAAGAAAATACGTGATTTAACCCCAAGAAAACCCTTAAACCTACCTGATCTTCTCCAAATCCCAAAATCCACTCCCACCCACCATAAAACCCATTAGGAACTCAACAAAACGCAACGGAAACCCCAAAACACGTCAAAAACACCCCAAAAAAGAACTGGATCAGAAGGAAAAAAAAAACAAAACTATGCATTTCCCTCCCAAATCACCCTAAACTTACCTGATCTTCTTCAAACCCACAATCCACTCCCATTTAGCTTAACGACCACGAGAACCCAACAAAACCCAACGGAGACCCCAAAAACGTCAAAACACCCAAAAAAGAACTGGTTCAACCCCAACAACGAAAGAAAACCCCAAAAGCCATAGATCCACACCAAAAATCCCCCTAAACCAACCTGAAGTTCTCCAAAACCCACAGTTTACACTTTTCCACATTGATGACCATGGAAAACCCAACGAAACCAACGGAGACCACAAAACACGTCAAAAAAAAAAAAAAAAAAAAAAAAAAAGAAAGGGATCACCCCCAAAATTGGAAGAAAATCCTTCAAAATCATAGATCCACCCAAAAACCACCCTAAACCTACCTGATGATCTCCAAAACCCACAATTTACAATTTTCCAACATGATGACCATGGAAAACCAACGAAACCCAACGGAGACCCCAAAAGAAGTCAAAAACACCCCAAACAAGAACGGGATAAACCCTAAAAAACGAAAGAAAAACCCCAAAAGCCATAGATCCACACCAAAAGTCCCCCTAAACCTACCTGATGTTCTCCAAAACCCACAATTTACACTTTTCCACCATGATGACCACGGAAAACCCAACAGAGAACCCAAAACACGTCAAAAACACCCCAAACAAGAACAGGATCACCCCCAAAACCAAAGAAAACCCCAAAAAGCACGGATCCAATCCCCAAAACCACTCTAAACGTACCTGATGTTCTCCAAATCCAAATGTCCACTCCCAACCACCAGAAAACCCATTAGGAACTCAACGAAACCCAACGGAAACCCCAAAACACGTCAAAAACACCCCAAAAAAGAACTGAATCAGAAGAAAAAACACCAAAAACTATGAATTTCCCCACAAAACCACCCTAAACTCACCTGATCTCTTCAAAACCCACAATCCACTCCCATTTCCCTTAAGGACCAACGAGAATCCAACTAAAACCCAACGGAGACCCAAAACAAGTCAAAAACACCCCAAACAAGAACGGAATCACCCCCAAAACTGGAAGAAAATCCCCAAAAAACATAGATCCACCCCAAAACGACACTAAACCTACCTGATCTTCTCCAAAACACGCAAGTTAAACTTTTCCAACATGATGAAAAACAAGAACCCAACAAAACCCAACAGAGACCCCAAAACATGTCAAAAAACCCCAAAAAAGAACGGGATCACCCCCAAAACTGGAAGAAAATTCCCCCCAAAAATTTACAATTTTTCACCATGATGACCAACATGAACCAAACGAAAACCCAAAAGGAGACACCAAAACACGTCAAAAACACCCCAAAAAAGAAAGGGATCACCATAAACTGGAAGAAAATCCCCAAAAAGCACAGATCCAATCCCAAAACCAGCCTAAACCTACCTGATGTTCTCCAAAACCCACAAATTTACCCTTTTCCACCATGATGACCATGGAAAACCCAACGAACACCCAATGGAGACAAAAAACATGTCAAAAAAACAAACAAAAAAAAAAAAAAACAAAAAAGAACAGGATCTCCCCAAAAAAGAGAAGAAAACCCCAAATGCATAGATCCACCCCAAAAGTCCCCTAAGCCTACTGATGTTCTCCAAAACCACGATTTACCCTTTTTCACAATGATGACCAACGAGAACCCAACAAAACCCAACGGACAACCCCAAAACACGTCAAAAACACCCCAAAAAAGAACAGGATCACCCCAAAAAACAGAAGAAAACCCCAAATACCATGAATCCACCCCAAAAGTCCCCCTAAACCTACCTGAAGTTCTCCAAAACCCACAATTTACCCTTTTCCACCAAGATGCCAACAGAAAACCCAACGAAACCCAACAGAGACATCAAAACATGTCAAAAACACCCCAAAAAAGAACGGATAACCCCCAAAACTGGAAGAAAATCCCCAAAAAGCATGGATCCAATTCCAAAACCACCCTAAACCTACCTGATCTTCTCCAAATCCCAAAGTCCACTCCCAACCACCATAAAACCCATTAGGAAACTCAACAAAATGCAACAGAAACCCCAAAACACTCAAAAACACCCCAAAAGCAAACCGGATCAGAAGAAAATACGTGATTTAACCCCAAGAAAACCCTTAAACCTACCTGATCTTCTCCAAATCCCAAAATCCACTCCCACCCCACCATAAAACCCATTAGGAACTCAACAAAACGCAACGGAAACCCCAAAACACGTCAAAAACACCCCAAAAAAGAACTGGATCAGAAGGAAAAAAAAAACAAAACTATGCATTTCCCTCCCAAATCACCCTAAACTTACCTGATCTTCTTCAAAACCCACAATCCACTCCATTTAGCTTAACGACCAACGAGAACCCAACAAAACCCAACGGAGACCCCAAAAA